>NC_090759.1:63375842-63396878 GCF_036898095.1 Palaemon carinicauda
AATATATATCGATTTATGGGGAGGACAGAGCGAGGGAGAGAAATTCTTCAGCTGTTTATAATCCTCCATCTGGCCACCTTAATCTCACATCAAAGACGCAAAATAAATGACAAACGATTCTACTCAGAGGGACACAGTTAATGTTGGGGTGGGGGGGGGGGGGTCATTGGATAGGGTAAGAATAACTCTCCAAATGATATAAGAGATGGGGGAAGGGGAGAGGGAACACCAGTAGCAGTCGGCTCAATCACCCCCTCCTCAACATATACCCACCTCCTAAAAATCACCGATCTCCCCTTTAGGGTATATACAAGTATGTAGATGGGGGGATGTACAGTATATGGGTAGGGGTAACGGGGATGCTGTAATCCCATTAATTAGTGATGAGAGCCGGGGGGGGGGGGTCCCTCTCAAAACAAGTGGTGGAATAACCGAGTTTGCGATGTTGAAATATCTGCCACTGGGGAGGATAACAGGTGTAGTGGACTCCAAGAGAAGAGGGTTACGTGGAGAGAAGAGCGTTTTACGTTTTGCAGGGTGAGGCGAAAAATATAATATGAGGTAAAGAAATACCACATATCATGGAAAGAAAAAATGGAAATATTCAACCTGTCTTGGGAAGAAAAAATAGGAAAATTCAATCCAGTAGGAATATATGTAAACTAAGTAACATCAATAAAACTAATAATAATCAATATGTTATGTTCATGGGGTTTAAATGTTGCTCTAATATTCGCACTAGAGCTACTACTAACGAGAAATGTGCATATTCTCAAAATGATGATGGTTTCAATTCAAATATAAAATCATAAAAGAATAATAACTCCTTTTTTAACTACTTCCTAAACACAGCCAACTTGATGGCCTAAACTAATGACGGTGGATAACCCTAGGGATGTGAGTATGGAGGGCGGGGGTGGGGGGGTAGGGAGTGTCTGTGATAACACCCTCCCCCAAAAAACCCCACTGGAGAAACCCCCCTCCCCTCCTTCCCTAGCTCCGGAAAACAGGGTGGACAAACTCCCAAAGGGAATCACTTGAAGTCTGCTACAACGAATATGAGGGGGATGGAGGGGCATCTAAGGGGTTGATCTTTCATTTTGGGACAATATTTTATATAAAAATTGACCATCGGGTTCCATTTGATGGTATTCCATTCATAAGGGAATACTCGAAAAAATAGTTGATGTACATAGATTTATTGCCATTTTTTATTGTAAATTAATTATTTTTGTTTTTACTGTGATTTATTACCATTTTCAATCACTGAAAATTAATTCGTTTTTGTTTTACACCGAAGGAACTTTAATAACACATTTTACGATTAATTATTATTTTGGTAATGAAATATACTGTAAATGATAAAAGCGTGGCATATTTTCACAATGCGCGATGTGTTCTGATTGTACTGTATGTGTATAAGCGAAAATTTACTTTACTCAATGTAGCTCTTATTGAAAAGAATAAAAAAAATTAAAGAAAATTAATTTTTTTTTCTGGATGGTGATTCTGAAATGAAAACGGCTAATAGAAATATAGAACTACGAAAGATTAATTGAAGCTTAAGTAATATACTAATTATTGATTATAACTAATTAATATAAGGATACAAAAGCAAATAAATAAAAACTGGGGAGGGTAAAAATTGGAGCAACTCAAAAAGTACAACCTAGTGACCAACTCGCCGCAGCAGGGCCGTTAATTCCCCGTCATCATAAACACTGGAATCCCTTAATCCAATCGAATCCACTTCCTTTGCATTAAGGATAAAAGTTACGAGGTTTCGATCCGGTGTCTGCAAAATCCATTCGAGAGCATAATGCAAAAGAGGGGGAATGTCCCTTCATTGTGGCCCGGATTCTCCTCTGGGGAGAAATTGACTGACGGCACAGGAGAAAAGGGGCAGGGGGTGATTATGCGAAGGGTGGAGATAGAATGGAAAGGAAGAGAAGACTGCGCAAAAAAAAAAAAAAAAAAAAAAATATATATATATATATATATATATATATATATATATATATATATATATATATGGATTCAGGATTCTGCCAAAATTTTTTCGAATTTAACCGAAGGGGAAATCCGGAGAAAGATTTGGAATAATGGAAAAATGAAGGATGCAGAAATATTAAAATTAACGAAACTCGAAAAGGAAATCCCAAAAATTAAGAAAAATAAAGAAAATCTGAAGACAATAAAACAACGTGGGTTAGCTAAAGTGACCAGCCCATAATTTTGAAAATATGAATATCATACCTGAAGAAAGGTTCATGACATCAAAGGCAAAGCAATAATCCTTGGAAATGCTAATACCTTGAACAGTTTGCGATAAAACTAATGATTGAGACGAAAACGTCAGGCAAAGTAAACAAACGAAAAATATAGCGAGATAATGAACCTAAACCTCAAGATTAGCTTAGAATAATGCTGATAAATTTGCAGCCTTGAAAGATAGTCAAAAGAGAGAAGACCCAATCTTCCCTTTGCCAAAAAGGAAAATCAAATTTATCGCTTCTGTTAAAATAGGCGCTGATTATTCGTACTCTCTCGTCATTTTCTTCTTAAATTTCCCTCTCATAAATATAAAAGGTTCTGCCTTTATCTCCAGCCTTCTATATTTATTATCTGTCTTCAGAAATTTTCATAAAAGGCGTGAAAGATGGAGATACTTCGCGCTTGATTATTCTTACCGACCCACAATTTTATTTTTAGGTTCCATCTAATGGAGAGATGAAATGAAGAATGCAAGCACTAATATTATATATATATATATATATATATATATATATATATATATATATATATATATATATATATAATCGGGTAATAAAGAGAGCATTTATAATTTTTTTGAGGGGTTGGGGTGGGCAAACGCAAGTAACGACACGCAAAAAAAAAAAAAATCAATTCAATTTTATGACACAATTAATCCCTATAATATTTTTCTTTATTCGATAATCAATTGCGGTAGCCTACTCGATATATCCATATCTATCAATCTGTTAGACGGGAGTTCAATACACGGGAAGTCCGTTAGTTTCAAGTAATGTCCGGAACCACACCGTTCTTGTGTGCTAGAGATGGGGATATGGAGGGGGGCTATAAGTCTCCCTGTATCTGTATAAGACATCAGGAGCCATTGGCTGGCCCTCGCTGGTCTCTATTTTGGGTGAAGATTACACTGTATGGTCGGTTACTAAGTTGTCCTGTCACTTGCCTATGTCGCACATGATCGACGTATAATATTAGCACTGAAAACTGTTGACTGTACTTTTTTTTTTTTTTATCTAGCATACCATTGGACCGTATCTGTATATTTTTCTTCTAATCCCTTTGGCTTTCTAGCTGGCGGTCCAACGTCTTCCACTTAACCAAGCCACAAAGTTCCCCCTTTTGTTGAAGAGCACATCCTTCAAAGCAGCCTTTGAAGGTCTGGTAGTACTTAGTGGACGTGTTAATACATATTATATATATATATATATATATATATATATATATATATATATATATATATATAATAACAGTTATAGTAGTTCGTGACGTAATCTGTGTGTGTGTGTGTGTGTGTATATATATCTCATATATATATATATATATATATATATATATATATATATATATAATAACAGTTATAGTAGTTCGTGACGTAATCTGTGTGTGTGTGTGTGTGTGTATATATATCTCATATATATATATATATATATATATATATATAGAGAGAGAGAGAGGAGAGGAGAGAGAGAGAGAGAGAGAGAGAGAGCCTTACATTCTACTTTTATCTAAGAAGGACATCTTTTAATGCAGCATAAGCAAATCTGCCTAGATAAGCTCTAGGAGATTACGTCCCTCTTCCATCGCAGGGTTTCTGATAAGCGGATATCAGATGGGAACACATACGCACAAACATGAACGAGCGTGCGCTCCCTCGTGCTTGGTGGCCATCAAACACCATCAGAAAATTAATTGTAGATGAAGGGAGTATGGGGAAAAATAAATTATAATTTTAGTTCGGCATAGTTAATATTAGAGAGAGAGAGAGAGAGAGAGAGAGAGAGAGAGAGAGAGAGAGAGAGAGAGAGAGAGAGAGAGAGTCTTGCATAAGGGGCCTGGCAGATTTTCAGTTTCATATATCAATTTTCTCCCTCATAAAGCAATCTCCCCGAGGTGATATTCTCCTCAAGAGAAAATTAAAACATAAAACCTATTTCCACGCTCTTCCCAGCATTGTGTTTATGAAAACAATGTACCAACAGAAGCGTAACGAGAGACAAGAGTAAGAAAAAAAGGAAGAAAGAAGGAAGGCAAGCAGGAACCCGGTGTTACTGCATAATTACTGGCCCGAGTGATGAAGCGAAAGAAAAGAAAAAATATTGTTTCTCTACTGGTTCAACAAGATTCATTCCACGGTGGTCATTATTGACCGCAGAATCATGGAGATGGTTTGCTGTTCAACTAAGCAAGACCGCTACCAATATATTGAGAGAGAGAGAGAGAGAGAGAGAGAGAGAGAGAGAGAGAGAGAGAGAGAGAGAGAGAGAGAATTATGTTTCACTGCGCTTTTGATATAATGAGATGGCCAGATTTAATATGATACTCTTAAAGTTTGTACGTATACTGTAAGCCTATTTTATTAAAACTTACTGTACAGTTACTGGTAAGGGCATAAGTAATTTACCATATTTTAATAATTATAAACATAGATTACTACTAGTGAAGCACCTATCTTCGTATTTGATACCGATATTCCTTTCTACTTATAAAGGTAAACTGAATAAACAATACCCCTCCTGGGGATTCATTATAACAAAAAGTTATTATTGCAATGCTGGCTAAAAAAAGGTTAAAAGTTGATATTTAAGTTTTGCATTTGACAATGTTATACACTCCTAAATGGTGAGAGTAAGTCGAGGTTATACTAATTGTTGAAAGGTTGGGGATTATTGATTTAATTTGTAGTATGGTTTACGGTATTATTATACTGAAGTTGTTTTCGATAGTAAGGAGAAATTATACTATCTACTGAAAATGTCTGGCATCGAAAAGCAAGTAAATTTGGGGAGCCTATTATTATTATTATTATTATTATTATTATTATTATTATTATTATTATTATTAGTTGCTAAGCTGCAACCTTAGTATGAAAAGCGGGATGCTCTATGCCCAAAGGTTCTACCAGGGAAAATAGCCTAGCGAGGAAAGGAAATGAGGAAATAAATAAAACATTTTAAGAACAGTAACAACATTAGAATAAATCTTTCATATATAAACTATAAAAAGTTCAAAAAGAAAAAAAAAAGGAAATGAAATGTAGTACTGTTTGGTCAGTCAAAGAACCCAATAACTCTCTAGCGGTAGTATCTCAACGGGTGGCTGGTGCCCTGGCCAACCTATTACCTATAAATTTGAGAAGTAAAATGGGAATGTTGCTTCCGAAATTAATGAATGGGAAAATAATGTCACAAGGAACAGTGGAAAAATCAGCAAACTTATGAGAAATGGCCATCATCTAAAAGATTTAGAGAGGGTGGGAACTTGTAATGATAAATTGAGTTCCGCGAATATAACACGCAGTACTGTATACAATTTAAAGTTAGGAGTATCTTAATTGACAAGAAATGAAGCAACATGGTGCAAATCTTGTGACGTAGAGAAAAATGGGAAATCGAATAGCTTGCAAAGGCACCTAAAGAAAATGAAATAAAAGACTACAAGAGAACATATTTTGAAATTTACATTAGTAGGAAGAAGTAACAAAAAATTATCACTATATGTTGATGAAGAGAAAGCAGTGACATGTGAAGCTAGAGAAACATAAGAGATAAATTATTGCTGCTGTCAATGCCGATCGTATGGATAACACGCTTCTGTAGTTATCTGGAATGCGTATAAAGGTCTGTCTGTCTTCAGGGTTGTTCAAGATTAAAGAACTCGAGTTCAGGTTTGCTGCTCTAAGGATAATTTCAGATTAAGTTTTAAACTAATTGTTTCGCCGAAGATCAAAAACATATTTTTGATAAGATTTTATTTCAACATTTAAACGTAATCTATTCTGCTATTTTTTTTTCTATGTTCGGTACAGTCTCTACGTGCACGTGTATATTTTCGGACAAAAGATTTGGTTAATCTCGAAATATTTGAAATATAACAGCTAATCTCTTTCTCACCGATCCTCACTCGCTAAAATCCAAAAAAAGGTGGGCCTTTTAAATGACCATTTAATTATATTTTGTTGGAAATTGTGGGTAAGGAATTAAATAATGGAAGGAGGGAGATTAGATTGCTCCGTTTCTGTAGTTCTGAAAAGGTAACCGATGTATGAAACGCAAAATCTTTGAAACATGCCATTAACAAATGTGAAAAACTATTCTTATTAACTTACCCTGATCACACAATATTCCTCCCCAATTCAAGTGGCACACACACGTCCATGGCATACCGTCACAGTTTCCGTGTTTGCAACCGGGATAAGCGATACATTCATTGCAAAATTCTCCGGTCCAGCCTGGTCGGCATCTGTAAAGAAAGAAATTAAATAAATATTTATAACTACTAGTAAAGATTTTTTTTTTTTAGAATTTGTTATTTAATGTCTAAACAAGTTCGCGTTTATGAGAGAGAGAGAGAGAGAGAGAGAGAGAGAGAGAGAGAGAGAGAGAGAGAGATATCCGTACTTACAAAATTCTTATTTTAGATACCTAAACTTACGAAATTCTTGTTTTAGATTTAGCTGGCCAGCATGGGCTCTTTCAACAACATGAGTTTGGGCATAACAATTTCAAAGACCTGGGAAGTCAACATCCTGGCCTCCGTTAACATATTACCCGTATCCCTTCTTAATGCGTTATTTCTTGTGAATTGTCTATCACGAAAATATAACGGTGCCACGTTTCAGGCTGACGAAATTGAACATACTTACCAGCCAGCTAAATTAGTAGACCCGAGTGTTACGAAGGTTATTTTAGCCCTCATTTTTATATACTAATTTCTTCCATTATTTACCGATCTCTTCATACTCTCCTTCCTTTCTATCTCCTCCCACTTGCCTTACTTCCATATCATTCCCATCCCTTCTCTAACATAACTTGCCTAGCATTAGCACAATGCTCTATGGTTTCATTCACCTTACAATGGATAGCCATTCACCTCCCCCCACCCCTAACCCGCCTCTTCTTCCTCACTTCCAGCCCCGTCCCTTTCATCATTTTTCATTCTTGGCCGAGTGAAGGTGCAAAGGACGGCCGAGATGAAATCATGATGGGAACGACAGTCTCTCGGAGCCCGAAGAAAGGAGCAGTAGCTGTTACCCGGACGGGGAAATGATCTTCATCATAGACAGGCCAACCTGCCCGTCAAGTGATGGCAAAACGCCCTGTCAGTTGTTGCTGACGGAAGAGACAGATAGAGGAGGAAGATATGCAAGGATGTGAAAAAGATATGCCAGCGATGGAGAGAGAGAGAGAGAGAGAGAGAGAGAGAGAGAGAGAGAGAGAGAGAGTCAAGTGATTCAGTGCATATTAAGATGTGAATAAATTCTTTGCAGGAAAGAGAGAGGGGCGGACTAGCTAATAATTTAATGAATATTTAGATGCGAAAATACCCAAAGATTGCACAAGAAAGAACAATTTAATTTCTGTAATGTACAAGTTACTAAAGGAAGGGTATATAAATAAAACACAATTTTAGGAGATATCTTAGGGTAACGTACAATTACAAAAGTTGCAAAAAAAAATATTGAGGTAATATTACTACCACTATCTAGTAGTGCCACAGTACGTTTAAAATTTATTATCCAATATAATCCTATGTAGCAATATGGGGGAAAGATATATTCTTATTTTTTTTTTCTTTTTCAGTACAGAATAATCCAATAAATACTGAATTTCAGAATGCACGATCTATAACATAAAAAGTACTAACAACGATATATTTCAAAAGTGGCTGATATGGCAACTAGCCTACACGATAACCATGCATTACATAGCAATAACAATGAAAACGACATTTTAAGTAAAATAACTTTTCTAACGGGAATAAAAGGCTTTCTCTAAAGTATTCTTATGCCAAAAGGCAGATAAATATTTTAATTAGATATTTCAAACTTTTTCATGGTAGTCTGTATCCCATGAAGAACTTGTAGTTTTTTTTTTTTCCTTTTATTTTAATTTCCTTTTCTTAAGGTTCCTTACATATCTTCAAAATTAGACGTAATAATTACTAGGCGCAGATAAGCCCTTGTGATCTGAGCCTACCTGAGCAAGGCCAGTAACAAATGGCCAGGCCTTTCTTTAATAACCAAGGTCCTTTTGGATGCTGATTCCTACGTTTTAATAGCATCTCTCTCTCTCTCTCTCTCTCTCTCTCTCTCTCTCTCTCTGCGTCCGCAAGTCAGCGCTAGAAACCTTATGATGTTTATGCGTCCGTTCTTTGCGGACGAAGGTAAAAACGCGAACTCCTCCCACCGGCCAACCGCATATTAAAGTCTCACAAATGAACTGGCCGATGCTTAATTCTGTTCCGGCTTTAATTACAGGTGTATTTCGGTAGCATGCGCCGTATCAGGCCCAGGTCTATTCAGGTGTGTTCCCGGTAACTGGGTTATATATTTAATAAATGGATTTAGGCAACGTATAATTTATCAATTTTTGTTTGCGTCATTCGTTAAGTTAATGCTTCGCGTTGAATTTCAGGGATGAATATATTAATGATAATCGCGGGTTATGCTTTTAATTGCAAGCCTTTTCCAGGCCGTTTCTGCAAGATGGACCATTTGTCTGGCCTACCTCGACTACTGGAGACGATTTAAGTCTAGAAAGAATTTGAAAAAAAAAAAAAATTACGAGAGACTGACTTTTAAGAACATCTAAATGGCTTTAGATTAGAGATTGTTACTTCCATTACTTGCAATAATATCTAATAATGGTCATCAATTATAAGAAAAAATAAAAAAAGGTTGCTATATGAGAAATTTAGAAACAGAGACCAATTAAAAAGACGTAGCCTCAACTTTTATTTACGAAAAGAAATATTTAAAAGTGGAATAAAGGAGAAAGGCTTGAGAGAAAAAGAAATTATATTTCTTATATTTAAAATATAACTCCACAAAGCCGTGATGAAAGCATACAAAAGACTTCTAACAGATCTCAGCAACCATCTTAATAAAGATTTCCCTTATGTCCGCATTCATTAAAAGAAGTAAAGGAGAAAACACGAATATCTTTTACGCCAACGATAACACATGCAGATTTTTTTTTTTCATTTTTTGCACGTCTCAAGATAAGAATAATTCTAGCCTTTCTCTCACGGCAAACTGCAAAAAGTTCTTCGCCAAACGAGTTTTGACAATCAAGCATAAAATAAGGTTTGTGGGTTTAATATTTTTTTATCTATTTATGTTTTACTTTTACGTAAGCGAACTCCAACTATAAAACATCTTTTTAGGAGATACAAATAGACTCGGGTGAGAGAACTACCTCTTCAGTGAGGCATGAAGGTATTAAGCGATCGTGTCTAAGTCCGCTAAAGGAGTCTTCTACGACCTGTACGGAGATTGCAAAGGTGGGGAGAGGTTATCATAGTAGGAAGTTGGGGAGTTACAGGAGGTTATCGTTTATGGAGTATTTGACGTCCCCTTTACCCTATCTCTGTACGGGCTCGTCCTTCCCCTCCAAACCAGTCAGGGCCTCTCCCCCATGTTTACCAATGCAGAACTTCCTCAGACAAGCCATTAGGTAATGAGGTCCCCAATGCTAACAGTCACGTCGGGGTTGGTTAGCGAACATGTCGTCCTTTTGAATATAAGATCTTTTATTGCAACATTCAAAATCAAGCACCACAAGTCGAGACGGAGGGGGTGGGAAGGGGGTCCAAGGGAAATAAAATAAAAATATTGCAAGCTTAGAAAGTAGCAATGGATGTTTAAGATGTAGGAATACTTTGGACATGAAATTTAAAGAAGAAAGACCTCTAATGAAAAATCGCTCAAGGCTGAAAGAGAGAGAGAGAGAGAGAGAGAGAGAGAGAGAGAGAGAGAGAGAGAGAGAGAGCAACTGAAAGTCGATAATCAGGCCCCTTTTTGATTGCCAGACAAGCCACACCATGAAATCTAAGCTGCGGCAATGAGTTGGTTAGTTGTCGTTGAAAGTGTGGACGCGCCCGATTATCAAATTATGACTGGCATTAAGGACACTATCAAACCTATTTACGACCGCCAGCGACCGGTTGAGGGTTGCGGGAGACCCATCCTTCTCCTCCTCCTCCTAGGATGCTCCTACTCCCTACTTCTATTCAGCAATCTCTTTTACTTCTTGACTTTCTCGTCCTCTGCATCCTCTTCTACATCTCGTCTTCCTCCTACTCCTTCCTCAACTATTATTGCTACTGAGCCACTCCTTCCCCTTGATCCTCTTACCTAACAACCCGAAGGCAGGTGATCTTAATGGTGTTAGCAGCGGGGTTAGGACCAGATAGATGGGCGTGGAGGAAGGGCTTCTGACAGGAGGGACAGAGCCACCTTACCTTACTCTCCCCCGTCCCCTTTCCCATTACCACAAGGACACCCTTTCCTGAAGTACACAATATTTTTCTACTTCACCCAGGAGTCTCTTTTAAATAGCCGCCATCATAAGCAATGAACATCAACTCTTGGCTACAACCGATGATGATGGTTACGGTCTTCGGACGAAGCCACATGCACATTCTCTCTCTCTCTCTCTCTCTCCTCTCTCTCTCTCTCTCTCTCTCTCTCTCTCTCTCTAATGTTTCCTTGATTCGTAACTAACAAAACAAGACGGGTTAGTAAGGCTAAAATAAATTTTGAAACATTAATGAAAACTGAAATCATACTACAAATGTCGGTACCTCAGGTAGCCTTGTATTTCGGGGGAATATATAAAAATGACGTTTTATTCAACACCGTAATATAAAAATGTTAACAACTTCGATTAAAGTAAAAATTAAATTCAGATCGATAGCTATCTAATATATATATATATATATATATATATATATATATATAGATATATATATATATATTAAAAAATCTATAGTTAAAACGAATCCAGTATGAGCAAGGAAATAAGTGAGAAATTAGATACGGTATATAATAAAATATATTACATGTGCACTATCAGCTATTTTCCTAGTAATTAACATGGTTAAAACAATTGAAGATATAATTGATCTTAAATGTGTCATTTATTCTGATTCAAGAAGTGTCATAGAAGCCATCAAAGGTTACGCACATGAGAACCAACTAGTACAAATAAAAGACCTTAACAAATTCTATTTTCAATGGATCAATATTGAAATATGTCTGTTTCCGCCCTATGTTGGAGTTGTTAGTAATGGAAAAGCAGACTTTGCTGCTAAATTGGCAATAAATTTACCAAGAATTTGTAGTAATCTATCTTTTAAGAAATATGTAATCACAGCAAGGCATTCCATAACAAAATGGCAAACCTTGTGGAATATTGAAGTTATAAATTGAAAGAAATCAAGAGAATTGTTTCTCCGTGAGAATAAGGAGACCAGAAAAACAAAAAGAACTGAAATGATCTAAGCTAGATTACATATAGGTCATAGGAGATTGACTCAATAGATTTTTAATGTGCTTACCTCATGAGACAGTTTCCCAGTAAGTGTGACACGATTTTAACCATAAGACGGTTTTTTTTACGAATGCAGAGTTTATAGAAGACAGTAATTTATGTTTGGTCAGAAAACCATGTCTGCCATATTATCGGATTCAGTTTTTCTCTGTTTTGAAGAAGCATAGGTTTGAAAGATGAAATTTAGATTCCTATTTATCGTATATTTTTATTTATAATTTATTTTTCATCAGTTAGATTTAAATTTTTTCTTATTACTTATATCTTTTCCCTTCTATAAGGGTCGAGCTTGACTCATTGGGTTGGCAAATCTCCTATCCTTTAAATAATCCTAGGAACATATTACAAGAAAGGCTTGTTACTAAAATTACCTTCCTTCAAGTGTGGTGAAGCAATCACTAAAACTGTTGTTCGAGAAAACCACTCAAGCAAATAACATAGGTTGATAAGATGGAAGAGTTCCTTTCAAAATAGTTTAGAAAGGGGGGGTGAAGAGCTCAGCTCTCCTCTCCCCACGAGAGAGAGAGAGAGAGAGAGAGAGAGAGAGAGAGAGAGAGAGAGAGAGAGAGATTGCTGATTATCAAATCTATTCCTAAAACGGCTTCCTAAACGATGTAATAAGCGACAAAGAAACTGATTCAAATTTGCCAACAACAAACTGGGTTTCTGTTGTGATTAGGAATCTTGCTCAAGGATGATGGCCACAAAGATTATGCCTTGAAAGATATGACAAGGAGAACAAATAACAATTCTTACAGAGTTCACTTTCCTTTTAAGCATGGATGAGATAGGAAACCCAGTTGCTAATTGATATATACTCGAATGATTTCCTTATCAGTAAAAATAATTTAGGCATCTATCTGCTGAATTATGTCCTGGACCGAGGTTCTTTGCTTTGTCCCTGAACACTTCACAACCATCCATTTAGGCATTTGCGTGTAGATGTTTTCTTGCAATTGTTATGGTAATATAAGTAAATTGACATCGAACGTGTTATGACGATTATGAATTGCCAGTAATGATGATTAAAATCAAGGTCTAAAAGCCTTCATAAGAATACTGAAATTTCAAAAATCTTCGTGGGCACAGTCACACACCATATACGAGTACATACAATTATAAAAACATACCTGTATATATAAATTTTGTATATTATATTTCAAGTCCTTGATTATTTTGGTTATATTCATGATTGTTCAGAATTATTTTTGGACAGGTAAAATAATTGTTGTGCCAAGTGAGTTTTATGCTTATCTGTATATATTACTTTATTATATTTCAAGTCCTTGATTATTTTGGTTATATTCATGATTATTCAGAATTATTTTGGGACCAGTAAATTAATTTTTGTGCCCAGCGAGTTTTATTTATATTGTTATTTCAGGATTTCATCAATTTAAGAATAATGTTTTATTATTTACGTTCCGAATCTACATATCTCTCTTTTAATCAGTGAGCGAACAACATTTGCTTCTGCTCTATAATGAAGCAAATTGCACCATTAATGGTAAAGCAAAACCCGAAACACCCACGCTTAGTCATGATATATACAAATACACATCCAGTTTCTAATACAGAATTTTATCCATACTGATTATCTCTGAATGATAAGAATGTTTCAGAAAAAGATAAATAGTATATTATTATTTCCTGAAAGACTATCTTATTTTAAAAGCTCAATGACTACAGCGAAACATCAGTAGATCACTAAAATTGTCGAAGAAAATTCCCCATATAAATTCATCCAATAATATACTGTAAGTCTGATTAAGCAGGTTTATTTCTTAACTTTCATAATTTATTTCCAAGGTTTGTTATTCCGATTGGTACTAGGCGTATGTGATGCAGGAAAAATGGAAAGAGAAATGTTGAGATAGGGAAAAGTGGTAAAAATGTAATTGTATATGTGGATAGATGCATCTGTATTTTGACATGCTCTATTCATGTGAAATGAATCAACCTAGTAAGTCGGTTAACAACGTGTATAATTCAGAAGCGTTGGATGAGAGAAAGGCGTTTTTTGTTTCAAGTATGCGCAGTATTTTGGTGGGGGGAGGAGTCGAATTAGAAATATGGAGAGGTCGATGTTATGGAAATTTTTTGAACGAAGGTATAATATAACTTAGCAGTTGATGTATAAATGTGGCAGTGACCGTTGTATTTTTTTTTCTTTTTTGTCTTCTTCCTACAGCTGCTCTCCGTATGAGGAATAGCTAAACATAAGACTAAATGTAAATATATAATTTTTTTTTGGACACCGACTATACACATGTCATTTTTAAAAGTTGCCATAGTATGCAACAAGTGACCTATATGTATCGAATTGGAATACGGAATATAAAATTGTGAACTGTACATAAACTACATTAAAACGAGAACGGATGAAAACAGAAAAGAAATTTTTGTATGAAGGAAAACTCGAAAAAAAGCCGAACGTGACCGAAAGCCAAACATGATCGAAACGAGCAATAAAGACGATGACAAAGGGCAAACCGAGAGAGAAAAATGGAAGGGGCTAATAACCGTGCAAAGGCACACAAAGAGCCCACGCCATATTTTGGAACTGTGATCTCGTGAGATCATATTCATTTACTTTTATAAGTTCGACTTTTACATTATGATCCCACATGAATAAATGGAAGCCCCTTTTTTTCCTGGGAATTTTTACGCCTCAGTTGATTTCGGTTGTGGGAATGGTCCAAGAAGAACTAACCACCTGAAAGGAGCCAATGGGACAAAGTCCAGTCACTTTCACGACTGTCATTGGTGGATGAAAGGCCCAAGTTCCGCCTCATTTTATAAATGTAAGAGATCTTGACCACGCCCACTTCGTCTTGCTTCTTGTAAAGCCCCCTCCCCCCCCCCCTTCAACTGCCCTGATCTTCTTTCCTTTTAAAGGTTATGATGTTCTCCTCTACCCCCACCTTCTCTTCCTCCCCCTCGAACCAAACCCACAACTGCTTTATCTCTTCTTGTTCAACCTTCACTTATTTCCTATCTCTTTCTCCCATCCCTTTCCTTTGTCTTACTTTGTAGTTTGATCCAGTATTTTCTATAGTATCTTTAATTGTCATCTACCTCACTCATTTGGACCCAGTTTCCATTTCACAAAGAATTTCTATCTGAGAGATATCAACGTACACAATAAAAGAATCTCAAATCAGGACATTCCAGACAACATATGATTTAACGAAGTAAACACATTCATAACGTTGAATTCATATAAAATAAAATTCCCTCAACAATGTGATTACCTTTGCATGCGAAACCGAGGAAAAATAATCTCCTCGCCAGGAATTCTTATAAATAAATACCATAATCTGCTTGGAAGGAGACGGAGTTTAGGGAAGCTCCTGATGCAGAAACTCATTCTTTTAATCCCCTTCCTTGGAAGACTCTGCTTGTCTAGATCTCACTTCTTGCAACATTACATTATGATCAACTCGCATTCATCCTGGTCCAACTGTCGGACCAAATGAAACTCGGTCTCGGCTTCGGTCTTAATTTATATTTTTATTTTTCTCTTATGGTCTCCATTTTCGAGAATATATTTTTTTTTCTCCGGACTCGCATTTGGGCAATGGTGCAGCACCAACAGACGATTAGAAAAAAAAACTTTAAAAATGGGTGGGTAAGAAGGTTCCTTTACAGGTGAGACAGCCACAAGTGTCAACCTTTACGAAGATGAAATGTCTCCGTTGTCTGGAGGAGAACGTTGTACGCACCTAATAATCTGGGCGGCGATGTATCATACGCTCCCTGATATAACAGAAAAATCTTTTACTGGTGCAATGGAGAAGCCATTCATCTTGCAAAAGGGCAGGAGCAAGGAGGGAGGGGGGAAAGTAAAACCGGCATTCGATGATCCAGGCCCGAAATTACCTTCTTGGTAGCACCGCTGGTGCTGAAGATGATGTCTGTTTAAGCTTAGATGCAAAATCATACGAGTTCATTACACGCAAGAGACCCTGGTGTGTCTTACTATATTTTCTTTAAGCTGACTAATAATAGTAGCTGCCTCTTTATTTTGGGCAATTCTTGTACTGCGTTACTGAAATTTATTTCTGTAAAGTGCAAGAAAAAAAAAACTGAAAAAGACTCGTTGAACCTATACCAACCTCTCGTGAAATACTTTGAACAAAAAGTCTTGCTTTACATATAAGGTAGAAGATTTGACTTAAAGAACAACCGAGAAACCCCAAAACTACAAAATTCACAAGTAAAGCATTTTTTTTTTTAACCGATTTTAAGCACCTGGTACTCACAAAATGGCGACCTAAAGATTTCCATGTAGAACTATTTTACAAAAAATAATGCTTTAATGAAATTCACCAGATATAATATTTTCCCTTACGTACATTGTTAATGAAGTTATATTATTAATAATAATCGTCGAAAAAATACCAGGTTTACATCTCTGTGACGATGTCTGAAGAAGTATCATCGAAAGAGACCGAGAGAAAGAGAGAGAGAGAACCAGAGGCCGTCATGATGGTATCTGCAGAGCCCCAGCGCTGTCTCACGCTTGGTTTGCATTCATTAGGAGCAAATGAACAATTGTCGTACATGACACACACACTGCTGAGTACCTGTAGGTAAACAAGGTAACGGGGATTTTCCTTGGGTAGTTCAAGTGATCACACAAACGAAGAGACACGCTCTTTCTCCCCTTATCACCCACTGCCAAGAATAAAAGGACCCAAGTCATGTCCTTTACATTTTCAGGGAATGAGCGGATGCTATCTACCGGGGCTCCCTGATAAGTGTTTTGTTTAGGGTCCTTGTTTATTTTTCCACCAGTCTTCATTTGGGATACAGGCGTCCTTGTCTCTTTTTCAGATCATTACCAGAATCACAAACAGATTCTCACAAAGGCTGTTAGTGATCACACACTAGGAAGCTCGTAACCATATGAGGTATATCTTCTTAGGATTTGACTTTTTTACTCTTCTTGAAATCTCTCTTTATGACATGTTTAGTGTTGGGCTTATTCCAAGGGGTTTACGACAGATTGTCGAGTTTAGTACGGTCTCTTTGTCCCCGTTCGTATCAGATATGAATTGAATATTTTTCAAAACCTCAGAATACTAGCCATAAAAGTTTTTAGCATTTTACTTTAATTCAGAGCTGAAACTTGGCATTATTTCCAACATTTTTCAAAATTGCTCATCTTTTAATTTATCTGTACCGTAATATTTGTATGTGACTTACTTTAAATCTGGTACACAGTCACACACAAAATTTAACTGCATCTGCAATAAGAGAGAGAGAGAGAGAGAGAGAGAGAGAGAGAGAGAGAGAGAGAGATCAAGCAACTAGTCCTTCACCATCCTGCGAAGCTGGCCAAGCATAAAACTCACCGCAGGGAGAACTATTTCTCGTCTCTTTTACAACCGAGGAATTTCTTTTAGAAGCATTTAGTAAGCTTATTATCTTAATGGCCGGCTGTTGGAGTTCCGAGCCGTCACGATAATAAAAGCTGTCCTACGACTGGATTTTGGAGAAAAATATTTTGTCATATAATGGAGATTATTCCTAAGCTTGCTTGAGGAAGCTTATAGATAAGAGTGCCAGTGAAGTACATCAGCGCCGTGAGAAAGAGGGACAAATAACACTTAGAACTTGCATCCAACCTTAACATTTTGGTGGTGTTAACGACCATAGGTCATAATGAGAGCCGAAAGCCAAAGGCTTTAAGAGAGTAAGGTATGCGAGTGGAAGAGTCACACTACGTAATGCATGTATAATAATGCTGTCGCCATTCAGGAGGGCCGTGCCCGAATCTGATATCACTGCGCCCATCCCCCATTTTCTTGAAGTAAATTGCGTGTCTTGGTGAGTTGTGTCCATGGCAAGAAAAGGATAAATCAACAACACATTACTGAGGATTTTTTCCCTTTGGGGAACTCCATTCATCTCCGCATTTTGTTAAGATGCGGAGAATGAAAACTAAAAGGATTTCACAATGGGTGCAGCGAAGAATTAAACAAATGTGATTACAGAGAGAGAGAGAGAGAGAGAGAGAGAGAGAGAGAGAGAGAGAGAGAGAGTGTCAGTCCATTATTCCAGAAATGCATTATGGAATAACATTATACAAGCACATTTGAGATAAAAAGCATCCCAGTGTTTATCGTGGAATCTGCTATGTAAATGACGGCTTTAAGTAGATTACTAGTAATCTCCTCAGACATTTGCAGGTGGCTCCATGCAAGCACACGAGTGTGAAAGCACATTAACTACTGCTTACAAGAATTTTTCAATCTGCAATTGAAATAAGCAAGTGGATCAGCGAGACCGAAATCTTCCATTCTAAAGAAACTTGGCCATCTCCTCCTCCGGCAATGAAAGTTATTTTCATCAGGTCTCTCTCTCTCTCTCTCTCTCTCTCTCTCTCTCTCCTCTCTCGTAACATATGCCTTCCATTAAGGAAGATATATCTTAGAAACTTAACGAAGGTTTTCAAGATGCAAACGAAAATGCTTTGGAAAGAATATCTTAGTTGATCTTAATTTTGTCCCCAACCGCTCACAGATCAAGTTGCTTGATGAGATAATATTGATATGGTGAATAACCTGCACTCTAGGCTGCGCCAGTAACGAATTGCAGATACATATATGGTGTGCTACTACAGTATTCATATTTAATTGAAAGCTTTATTCATGGCTGAAAGACTGTAGGTATAGTACTTTGTTACGATGTCTTCTAAGGTTATGTGCATTGTTTACATACTGTACATACATACATACATATATATATGTATATGTATGTATATATATGTATGTATGCATATATATATAAATATTTATATATATAAATATATACATATATACATATATGTATGTATATGTATATATATGTATATATATATACATATATGTATGTATATATATATATGTATATATATATACATATATGTATGTATATGTATATATATATGTATATATACATATATGTATGTATATAATATATATACATTTATGTATGTATATAAACATATATGTAAACACATATATATATATAATACATATATATATATATAGAGAGAGAGAGAGAGAGAGAGAGAGAGAGAGAGAGAGAGATTAATCGTTTACCTAATTTCTCAATTCCGTAATAAAAATATATAATAAAATGTGGTAATTTAGATATAGAATTTTTTGCACTTAAAGCCTTTCTTACATAAAGGTTGTTTAACAACTTGTTCATTTTATTTACTGTTTAATACATTAGGGGATTTTTATTACTATTGAAACGAATGCAATTTCTCTTGTTTTTTTTTTTGACAGAATAATGATAATTTTAATAATAATAATAATAATAATAATTTTAAAGGTATAAAACACACAAAAAGAACCCGAACTACTACTATTGTACCCTTGGATAATTTTGACTACCGTGTTCTTAAGAGTAAGTTAAATGTGATCCTAGTGATCTTTCACACGTCCTTTTGACCCTTGAGGCAATAAACTAGGTTACTTTTAAGGTGAATCATTTTGGGTTTGGGCCAACAGCTGTCGCTGACGTTACAAAGGACGTTAGATTTCTTTTCCAAGATACAAGCATATTCTCTCTCTCTCTCTCTCTCTCTCTCTCTCTCTTCTCCTCTCTCTCTCTCTCTCTCTCCTTTGGATTGCCTGATATTTTGATATTGGGTAATGTATTCATATTCAGTGCTTGGTATATATATATATATATTATATATATATACTATATACATATATATATATATATAAAATTTATATATATACGTTATATATATAATTATGTATACAAGTAATATATATACACACACATATATAATGCATATATATACATATATATATAATATATATATACATATATATACTATATATATATAGTGTGTGTGTGTGTGTTTCTGTGCACACTATGTATTATTCAATAGCATAGAAGAATCGGTCACGTCGTTAATCTGCATTGAACATTTTCGGAAAATTGTAACCCTAAAATTGGACGTTAAATAAAAATAAAATAAAGGTTATATTTCGGCAAAAGCACATTCGCAATCATCCCTAATATCCGGAAACCGCCCGTGTTATTTCTGTATGAGGGCGTGAGTTCGTGTTTGGAAATGAGAGCGAAATAGGGATATGTGAGGATTGGGAGGGGGGAGGGGGGAGCAGGATCAGACTCCGCCCCCTTGAGCTTCTTTTCTCCCGTTAACGTCCTTATCTGGAAGTCATCGGATCGTGCATCATGTCCAATGTCTTCATTGTCATCTTCACCTGATGGATCAACTTCTAGTTTTCTCTCTCTCTCTCTCTCTCTCGTCTCTCTCTCTCTCTCTATCTCTCTCTCTCTCTATCTCTCTCTCTCTCTCTCTCTCTCAAACGACCGGTGGAAACTCCATACGAGATCCTTCACCTCTACTACCCTTTCTTTTTTTTTCCTCCTTAGCTGGAAAGGGGCGGATTGGGGTCGAGGGTTGAGATTGAGAAGGGAGTACAGGGGAAGAGGATATTAACCTTGCAAAAAGACATCATTGTTTTAGGTCACAGCCGTATTAGGCTGGGGATCATTCATATGCTCGCATTCAGGTGGATTTTAATTGCGGGTTAGGAAGCGCACAAGAAAAGTGATAGAAAAAAAATTCAGTTCAGCCAGCAGTGCTTGCCCCCGTTCCTCACAATGTTTATATCTGAGGTATTTGAAATGTTGTGTTCTAAGACGCTAGACGGGAATAAAAATATAATTATGCCGTTAGTCTCTTCGGTCTACTTATCTTATTTCCTTTAATCTCTCTCTATCCCTCTTTAATATACTCGCATAATCGAAGGCAGTTTAAAAAGAAGCAAAAAGGCGAATTATTATATTCCTATATCAAGATTTGAATGCTTGACCCCCATCTAATTTCTTTCCCTTTCTTTCTCCATTTCTTTAAAAACAAAGGAAAGAGCCCCACCTGTGATTATTCTTAATACCAAGACTTGTAGATGGGGAATTAAACAGCAGCTCTCGCACATCGTCTTAGTAACATGAACTTGGGGTTTTTCTCTTTCTACAAGATGGATATCAGCCCAAACCCACTCTTTTATCTGTTGCAGCAGACCCTTTCACGCCCAATGGCCCTTCTTGCATACTTCTACCCGTTTTCTCAGATTAAGAACAGATGAGAAAGCAACCAACCATTTTTCTTTCTTTGACAAGGTGGTCCCCCAAACTCCCCCTTTCTTAGCCATGCAAGTATGCAAAGTACGGGGGCAAAGGGGTAGATAGTGAAGGGGGTTACACCAACTCATTGTATATTTTCTTTATTGCGTAGAATATTTGCTAAGGAGAGGGGGGGGGGGGTGTCTGAACGGAAGGAGTCGCAGGCCGGATTTTACGAGCACTATCGTCCCTGCAATCATGCCGTTTTGGGTCGTCTGGTAGCTGTTATCGAGGAAGTGTGTCGTCCTACCAATCTTTTTTCGCG
>NC_090759.1:63399878-63419878 GCF_036898095.1 Palaemon carinicauda
CTTCAATTTACGGTATCCCCAACTCTAAACTTCAAGCAAAACTTGGATAAATAACACAAATGAAACAGCAAGAATACAAATACGTGAATCATAAGCAAAGAATTGGAGGAAGAGATATTGTAGTACATGGAAAGGGAAACTACTTCACACAAGGAAGAAAATCCAAAGGAAAAAGGAGAAGGATGAATAGGTGCATAAGAAACATAATCTGCCAATTTCTTTGATGTTTCGTCATCTCTCTCTCTCTCTCTCTCTCTCTCTCTCTCTCTCTCTCTCTCTCTCTCTCTCTCGTGCTTCCGTGGTATCGTTTTTCTTCCTCCCATCTTTCTCTTTTTTTTTTCTTCCACGCCCGTGTCTCCACCCATCTTGAACTCCTAATCAATTACCTTTGGCCCGCTAGTTCTCTCACTCTTTTCTTGACATTTCTTGCAAGTCAATTTTTTGCTTTCTCTTTCTTACTTGAATTTCCTCTTTTCTCGATGATTTTTTTTTTATTTCACTCTCCTTTGTTCCACAGAAATGAATACCACTATTTATATATCTATCTTTAAATAGAATTTGGGATTCTGTGACTTTTATTACAGGCTACGATTAATAATAGTATTTTAGGAAAAATCAATGGGAAAGTTGGATTTAAAAACACATTTCTGTAATTAAAAGAGTATTCATTATGAAATTCGGAAATCCAATTATTGAAAGGGAAACTAAATTGTGGATAGAAAATCTCCAAAATGGTGAACAAAATATAGAACTATTCATAGGATATATTCATTGTCAATCATAAGAATTTAAGACCGATTAAGAATTATGGAAAGAAAATGAAGAATATATTATTTTAGATTTTGTGATACAGTTAATGTTTATCATGTCTTAGCTTCAATATCTTTATGGAAATATACAAGTATCCAATGGCAAAAAAAAAAAAAAAGTATATATCATGAGAAACATAGTATGAAAGAAAGAAGATTTCCTTTTTAACATATTCGTAATACTAGTTTTGCGGTGCTGAGAACCCGCCTTTATAACTCGTGTCAGCTCAATATATGTAGCTTATAATCTTTGAAATCGTACATGATTGAGTAGCTTCGTAAAGTCTTGATTTGAATTTTGTGTGTTTATCATAACTCACTCAGACACCTTTTAATATTTTTTGATTTGTATACTGACTTTCTCTTACTTCGCAATAAAACTCCTCCTTAAATAATCCGAGTCTTAATGTGCATATACTGTACATACATATATACTGTGTGTGTGTGTGTGTGTATATATATATATATATATATATATATATATATATATACTGTATGTTATACATATGTATTTATATATATATATTTATATTCATATATAATAATACATGTATAGAGGTGACTTCACAGTTCTTTGGCAAAAGAATTCAACTAAATTGTATACATACATATATATATATATAATATATATATATATATATATATATATATATATATATAATTACAGTTTCCCGTGACTGGAGAAAAACCCTCCATCATCATTCAATATAAAGAAGAACGAAAAAGTAAACGGGGAAGCGTTTTAAATTAAAAAGAGTATATTGGAAAAAATGTAGAAAGCAATTTGCAAAGGCTACAAATGCACTCTAAACTTTCCATTACCCAAAATCTTGTAAAGAGACCACCGTTAAAAATGCAAACTCCTCATTTCTCAAAAAGGAAATAGGAGGGGCAGTAGGCAATTGCCAATCAATCAAGGTGATTACCTCTTGTTTGCCCTTTCCAGGACGGTTTTCCAGGTCTTCCATATTCTGCAGGTCGTTCCGAATCAACCTCCGAAGGAGCTTCGGGTTTCGCTTCTTTTTAAAAGAAGAAGGAGTGGAAAAAATGGGTTTCTTTTTTAAGCAATTCCCCTCCCATCACTCACGCCCATTACGTTGTGTGCTAATTCTTTGACGGGTTTTGCGAGGTTGGGTTATTCCAGGTTGTTTCAATTGATCTTTTCCAGGGAGTAGGAGTAGGAGGAGGAGGAAGACGCATTATTAGACAGTTCCAGATTGAGTTTCAAAAGGTTAGTTCCATATAGAAGGTTTCATTGTTATCAGTAATATTATTCAAAATATACAAACATTCATATGAAAAAAAAACCTTAAAATCTATTCGGGATGCTCATACGTAAAAGCAAAAAACTAAAGCAAATAAAACCACTAAAATACTGAGATGAATCGAGGAAAATAAGTATGTATATATATATATAATATATATATATATATATATATCCTATGCAAATATAAAAAAAATAAACTGAAAATGGCTATATAACAGACTAAAATTTCACGCAAAATTATTTTTAAACTGATAGGAAAGTGGTGTTCATTTTTTCCGAATGCATGATTTGACAGCAAATTTGTTAAAAGACTGACCACAAGAGTACTGGAAGAGCTGGAAGGGGGTGGGGGAGTGAAGGGTGGATGGGTAGGTGTGATCATTCCGTGAGAGGTTTCCATGAGATCTGTACACACTCTGGGTCGCTCAGACTTACCAAGAGATCGCGAAATCCGTGATGGGTTTGCATGAAGGAATGCTTGCCCACAGTCACGCAAGACCCCTCCCATGGGTAAACCGAAATGCTTGGGAACCCGAGCAGGGCCTGGCTGTCTGTCTGCTTTGCTTTCCCGTTTTCCAAACCTCTGCGTGCACTCGCTGTGATTGAAAAACGCCTCGATGCATCTCCTCACTTCATTAGAGAATCGTCCTCGAACGAAAAACCTGACACTTTTCGTGCATTACCGGTGGTGTAATATTCTTTTAGTGTGTGTGAAGAAAATTTATGGTATATAAGAATTACAGTTATAGCCAAGTCAAAGTCTTAGAATTGTACAGCTGCCTTCAAGATTATAAGTCACAGGCAATGTAAAGCCTTAGAGTTAATAAGCTAAGCAGGATTTGCAGAATGTGGAATAAAAACGTGACGGGAACATAAGCAGTGAGCAAAGTAGACTCCATTTAGAATATCCATTTCAGAAGACCTCCTTAATTCACTTCGTAATTGAATCGAGTTAAAATGACACAAGAAGCAACGACGTGCTTCTCATTTCAAGAACTGTTTATAGCTCTTTACTGATGTAAAGAGATTCAATTAAAAGATACTAGAAAGAAGGAAGACAGGTGCTGACACCTACCTGAGATAATTAAGCGAAGAATTATGGGATTAATTTAATATATGCATTAAAGACAGATATTTGCTGAAGGGTGGTGTAGGATTAAAATAATTACATCATTCTTCTTCTTCTTAGCCGATCATGATGTAGGCTTGCTGTGTATTATATAAGCATATAACAAAAAATACAAGTGGGTATATACCCCCATAAAAATAGCAAGATGCTTTTAATAGCAATCTTAATTAATTAGAGGTTAAAGCATTCCGGATTTTCTTTAAAAAAAAAAAAAAAAAAAAAAAAAAACACATAAAAAGACACAAATCATCCAGGGTTTCTGTTAAGTCGAATTTCTTGGCTTCAATAAATCTGAGGCAACGCGCCCCAAATCCCATAAGTCAAGATGGGAATTGCACAACGGAAAAAAACTGAGGCAATGATCCGAGAGCGTGCCAATTGTCGTCTCACGCAGATTGCAAACTCAGCATGCACGATTTGGCATCTTGAATCATTATTGGCACTCAGTAAGACAAATGGACTCATTAAATGTCAAACACTCCCCGTGAAATTGCATGTGAAAGTCGGGAAACTTGAAGCTCAGCGGCCTCTGTGTTCTTTAATGAAATTGCGTAATTATTCATTTTTTAAAGGGAGATTTTCGTGAAGGCAATACCCTTCTCATAAAAGAAAAATAAGAAATAATCTTTGGGTTAATCGAAAAGCTGATGAATTTCTGGACGGGTTTTATTATTAACATTTTGCAAATATTCGATATTTGGGTCTTTTGGGGAGTTTCAAACGACTTTTTATTTTTCTTATAAATGTTTAAGCATGAGATATAAAGAAAAAGGTTTCTTACTTGATACAAACAGATTAATATCAGAGTTAAGAGATCTTGTAGATAGTGACTTCAATGCACACTGTGCCATCACACTTGAAGGTTTTGTAGATGAAATCTCTAGTGGGTAGGTCAAAATTACATTTAGTATTTAAAAGAAAAATCCTTTTATACGCAGATTAATATCACACTGTACTGACGCAACAATATTCTTATTAAAAAGTCAGACTTTCACCAGTTCGGTGTAGTTACCTTCCAAATGGTGGGCTATCAAGAATAAAAGCACTCCTCGTTAGCTGATGGAGTAGTGATTTTCGCGTTCAATTTCACGAGCCACGGAAGTGGTCACTACTTTTTTCATAATTTTTTTTTCTAAGCGGATTTTTATTAAAGATCTTCACTTATTTCTATACTATTGTTATGAATTATTATTTTGAATTTTATATCAAATTGTTTTAGATTGTTCTATTTTGAATTAAATTTTACTTTTTTCTATTTCATATTCAATTATTCTTCTGTTTTTTTTTTTATTATGCATTTCTGTTCTTTTTACTTTCAAATATTGCTTCTTTATTTGCATATTTTCCCCTTAATGTAACGTCCGCGATGTTTGTGGATAAAGTCATCACGCAGTGTAAATAAACATTATCATCTTCCTCCTTTCCGCTTGGCCCTCTCAACATCGGTGACAAAAACACACCTTTTTGTTGACACCAACAGCGGGTCGTCCACTGCACACGTCATAATGCCTCTGCTGGCCACATGTTTTCCGTTTGAGCAATTTATGTGACTGTTTTGGGAGGACAGTGACTGCTGATTTCATTTCTCTCCCTCTCTCGTATAATAAACAAACAACAACAGTATTATTGCTACTACATCGGAAAAAAGAGGAAAGAAAAATATTTTTAACATAACAATAAAAATTGTGACCCTGACATCTGCTTCGTAAAGCTTGAATTCATAAAATATATTCGGCATTAAAAATTACTCCATAATCACTTGATATTTTGTACGCGTCTAAAAACACTAGACTTGACAGTATCACTCAACAATATGAATATTAATTTCTGTTTGTTTGCAAAGTCATGTAGACTGTGCTTGCGGAGTTGTAGCTTGTTAAGGAAAACATTTCAGTTGACGTAAAGCGATATTGAAGACCGATCAAAATCGAACCATATTTACAGTACCAATGACTGATCAAGAAATAGATTTGACCTTTTGTGAAGTTTCAGTAGACAAATACAATATATATATATATATATATATATATATATATATATATATACATATATATACATATATATATATATATATATATATATATAATATATATACATATATATATATATATATATATATACATATATATATACATATATATATATATATATATATATATATATATATATATATATATATATATATATAGATAGATAGATAGATAGATATATAGCCAAACCCCAGACATGAATAAGGATATGTCTGAGACCTTTGTCTTGCTGTAGACTAGAAACGGCTGTTGTTGTTGTTGTGCGTGTGTGTATATGTATATATATATATATATATATATATATATATATATATATATATATATATATATATATATATATATATATATGTGAGAGTGTGTGTGTGTACACGAGAGAGAGAGAGAGAGAGAGAGAGAGAGAGAGAGAGAGAGAGAGAGAGAGAGAGAGAGAGACTTAAAATATATGAAAAAAATAATTCGTGGGAAAAACTGGAGATCACTGTACATTCAATCAAGCAAAAGGACATAAATAACATATTTCTTGGGAATTCTGACTAAATTCCCACGCGTTTAGCGTCGATGATGACACGTAGAAAAGGGTCATCAGAATTCACCACAGGTCACCTTCTTTCTTCCCAACAGCAGAGGTCAACGTGTATTCGACATCCACATTCCACTATAAGTATGATTAGCAGAGTGAAAGGTTAAGAAGTACGATCCGGTCAATTTCTGCATGTTCTTCAATAATTCGAATTGGAACCCCACCCCAAAATACTGTCCCAAAAGATGTATATACTGTACAGGCTAACACTCGTACTCCTCAAACCCCCCACCCCACCCCCCCCACCCCCCCACCCCAAAAAAAAGGGGCGTGGGTAAGAAGACCAATTTGTGTGTCTCCAAAAGCTATGCTTGAATACACACACATTCAAAGCGATGTCATGAGGACGGGCTGGGGCTACACACACACACACACACACACACACACACACACACACAGACGAAAAGCAACGTCATGCTGCCGGGGCTGAAGCTGTCCCAAAGTCAGAGCTTGCACGCGCGGGCGACATGCACGCACTCAAGCAGAAACCACGAAACAAACATTATCTCATCCGAATAATTTCCTTAATGGCAACCTTCATCGATGGCTCGGCGCTGATATGATTTGAGTTATGAAGGAATCTGAGGATTCCAAAAATAAAAGAAAAATAGCAATATAAACATTGAGGAAGTCTCGTTGAATTTAAACGTAGGGAACTGTCTCTTGGAATTAAAGCAAAGCACCCATGAAGGAGAGATATAATGAGCCATATCTAATATTCATTGAAATGGGGTGAATACACTATAAAGAGCCATTCATACTGAAAAGATTATTCAGTGGAGAACATCTTTCACATTAGGATTCAAAATGTTAAGTAATACAGAGCTAAAAGTCATAAAAGCAAAGTGAAATATTTTTAAACTACGTCATAATTATAATAGTGAAATAAAAAAAAATCTTTAAAGTGGGATGAAAATTTTATAATCATATTTGGAAAACGGAACCTTTTTGAAAAATAAGATATTCGGCACGAAAAAATTAACTAGAAATACGAACCTTCATCTCATTTAAAATTAAAGAAAAAATACGTCATATCAACGAATAATTATGATGCAAGCTGCAATTGATAACAATGAAGCCAAAGGAATCAACAGGATAACGAGTATAAAAACAAAAGCAAGAATATTCCACAAATTAATAAGAAAGTATCCATAACCTAACAAAGAAGAACATTATATAGCAGTAATATATTTAATGATTGAGTCAAAGAACTTATACAAAATTGAAGACAAGAATATTTTATTAAGAAAATAATATTGTACAACAAGCAATACACGGAAATCCTCAAAAAAGAATCACGATACAGTATTCAATTTCTACAACTGTGACTTCTGAACTTGCCTCATTCCTGGGCAAAAATATTCAATTTTGCTAACAATAACGGATTGAAAATAGATTACCACAGTATTTTATAACACCCAAAAGAGGCAAATCCTCAAATAAAACATAGGACCCAGACAATCCCCTCCCACTCCCACTCCTATCGCTAAATGATCTCCTCACTCCCGAACTAGGGATGGGAAGGAACAGGACAGCGCCTCCAGCCCCGTTTCTTAACTCCTCTGCCTCGCCTCAGTCGTGATAATTCAGAGAGTTATTATACATACACAAGCGAATCTCTTCGGCAGTGAAGCCGTGACCCCGGGAGTCTCCTCCGGTCGTGATAATCGGTCATGTCAGGTCAAATAATATATCTGAATTCCTCCGCTCGCAATCGTAGATAATTGCACACGTCAGAGATATTACCCAAAAAGACTGCTTGCATGCTTCTCTCTCTCTCTCTCTCTCTCTCTCTCTCTCTCTCTCTCTCTCTCTCTCTCTCTCTCTCTCTCTCTCTCTCTCGTTTTAGATTCAACGCTCTGAAACTACAAAGAAGAAATTTGATCGTAAATCACTTTTCACCGCGACATGAAATATATATTTTCCCCTTGACATATTTTACGCTTGAGAGAATGATAGTTTATTTTCTGGACATTTTCATCCTGGACAGTTTTCATTTGCTCTCTCTCGAATTTAATTCAATCGCAAGATTAAACTCTCCTTCCTCCTCCTCCTCCTTGGTGTCTTTTCCCGGATCAGTTATCTATAC
This sequence comes from Palaemon carinicauda, assembly GCF_036898095.1. Taxonomy (NCBI): domain Eukaryota; kingdom Metazoa; phylum Arthropoda; class Malacostraca; order Decapoda; family Palaemonidae; genus Palaemon; species Palaemon carinicauda. The sequence continues at coordinate 63,407,783 of NC_090759.1, forward strand.
AAGCCAAGAGAAGCCATTTTTTTTCTTGATGCTCCTCTTATCTTCTTTCTCCTTCCTGGAGTTTTTTCGTCTCCCTTTATCTCTTGACTCCTTCCTTAATCCGTGGTAACCGTTTTTTTCATTTCCTGTCGGGGGTCACTTTAGGTTATTTTTTTATGTACGTTACAGCTAAAGTGTCCTTACAGCTGTAGTGGTTGTAGCAGTTTTAAAACTAGTACGTAGTGGTGATGATATAAATTGTAAATAAACAAACATTCGGTACATATATATATATATATATATATATATATATATATATATATATATATATATATTTATATATAGTATATACAAATACATACATACATAAAATGTTTAAATATCACTTGTCATTCTCAGGAATAAATTTCCCTAAAAATTGGATACTGAACGAGGTGAGTGAAGAGAAAAAAAAAAAACGTAACAGCATATAAGGAAATCACAAGTAGGGCAAAATCGTTATCGCTTTTCATAGAATTTTACGACAGTTTGGGGCGACAAGACTCATTGAAAAGTAGAGGAAATGAAATAAAGAGGAGGTCGAGTTCTTTTTCAAAAGATCAGTTGGAAGGGGGAGAGAGCGAGGGGTGGGGGCCAAGTAGCTCCGACGTCAATAGCAACTTGGTTTACATATGTCTCATGGAAGAGTAAAAGCTAACATACACGATTTCGTTCCAGAGTCCATTTTTATTGCTCTGGTTTTTGCGTGTCCGTCAGTCAGTCCGGTCTCTCTCTCTCTCTCTCAACGATGCCGGATACTAAGAAGATGCAGTACTAAGCATTGCCGGACGGATGGTCCAACGCCCGAATGATGTACCCAAAGATTTTTGTTGTGTGGGGGGATAAAAAATAATAACAAGACACTAAAACGAATGGCGAACAAGCGACGGCCTGTGGCTACAACCGAACATAAGTCTTTAACTCTTTTACGACGCCTCTTTACACACAACGACTTGCCAATGACACTCCCGAAGGATGTTTCTCTTTGAGGTCCAGCCGCGTCAGGAACATCGTCAGTGGGGTTGGACGACACGGCTTCTAAGGCAACCCAAAAAAATACGGCGTGAACCAAAGGAAGGAGCTATAATAAAGTGGGCCTTCTGAACAAAAAACTTTTATTTTCTAAACTTTTTCATACGTGGTCTTCTGAATAAAAGGAAGGGGGCGTTTTGGGGGGATATTTTCCTTCTTACACGCAATACCTGAATGGTCCAACAATGTCCTACTTCGATCCCTTTTCATCACTGAATCTTCTGTACCCCATAAAAATGGGCCATGCAACTGCAAGAACCCGAAATATTTCTTGGAGAAGCAACCATTTCCAGATCGAAAAAAAAAACATGGCTCAAATCACCTCATAAAAGTAGATAATTGGACAATTTGTGCCGTGGACACATGAGGACACTTCTCCCCGAAAGACAACGTTGTTATTTACAAGGCGCTTTAAGATACAGAACATTTACAAGTCGCTTTATTAGATGCAAAACATCATCTTGGACTTCTGTTAGGACCAGAGTTTAGTTCTGTCTGGGTGTTTTAATAGTCAAGATTACCCTTTATGAGACCATTGTGTATTCGTTGATTCTTAAAAACAAACTAGAATTTTCTTAAAGATCTAATTCCCCATGGCCATTCTTATAAAGCATTTTATTGCTTCCTCTGTAAAAATTTGAATACTGTCTAGAAGTCAAAGGGTTATATGAATAAAATGCATAAATTTACATGCTTTCCATAAATACATGTGCATGTAAATAAACACAATATCAAAAACACATTCTTCATTGAAAACACATCTCAAAAAGCAGAATGTTTTGCAAATAACGTTTAAACAATCTTATGTCCGGCTTGTTCTTCATAAAAGGGAGAGAAAAAAAAATAGATGTTTTTCTTCCCGTGATAAAAACAGTAACAACTTAGACGACACGAAATAGACATGGGAATGTATAAGTCCAATAAATAAGTATGCAAGAGACCAAATGGCGAAAGAGAAAAAAAGGAGACGAGGACGATTCGTGAACAGTCAAAAATCAATTCTGTTTTATGACCACAAACACTCATAAATCTCGTCTGCTTCAATGGCAATCATGAAAGGTGTCAATGCTACACTTGGGCGTGGAAGGCCGTAGGGTTTTTCTCATAAGCCCAACCACCATATATGGTCCTTTGTAGATTGTAAAAAGGCAATAAATTACAGTACATAAAATTCTATCATAAAAAAGTCATGCAGAGTATAGAGAGATATGATCTCCTATAACCTTTTATAGCAAGGGCTGCATTATCCATAAAAAAAACACTCATATGTGCACGTATGGATATGTATGAAAATTCGCAAATTATTATTTTTATTTGCTAGGATACAAACCTAGTTGGAAAAGCAGGATGCTATTAAGCCCAGGGGCTCCAACAAGGAAAATAGCCCAGTGAGGAAGGGAAAAAAGGAAAATAGAATATTTCAAGAAGAGTAACAAAATTGAAATAAATATCTCCTATATAAACTATAAACCTTTAACAAAACAAGAGGAAGAGAAATAAGTAGAATAGTGTGCTCGAGTGTACTCTCAAGCAAGAGAACTCTAACCCAAGACAGACGAATTTTCTGTGCACATTACCAATGAAAACATATAATCAGAATTCACGTGGGAGTGAAATGATTCGCGGGCGTTAACGGTTGCATAATGCCTGTATGTTCGTGTGTGCGTTCCTTGACCATCCTCACGTGAGACTCCTAAATCCTCCACAGTGAAGAAAAGAAGCGGAACAAGACAGGAGGATTAAGGACTATAAGCAGATCTGCATCTCGATAACATTCGAACGATTCCATAAGCCTTCTCCCCTTTCACTATACTCATAAATACATATGTTGCAGACATACGCAGCGATGCTGGAAAACATGATATAAAAAGACAGTCTTAAAGCGAGACTGCTCCATTTACATACAATAAGACGCATTTATCTTAGTTTAGTTATAAAATAACCTTGAGCTGACCAAACCGGAGGGATTTCGGTGTATTCAAGCACTTAACATTTACTTCGAACGAACCAGTATGGTCTTAACAAGCCACACATATCATTGTATTTAAATGAAAGAATGAAAATTTTCTATCGCATAAAACACTTCTTGACCACCAAACGGCCAAACAGACGCACCCTACTGTATAGTTTTTTTTTCTTTCATAAACCGATCTCGCGTACAAAATGCAATCCCAGCCGGTTGGACTCACTACACGAATCAAAAATCCTCCCCCATACGCTATTGGCCGACGCCTTTCCGAGCTGGCCAATGGAAAGCAAGATAACCTCTAACCTGCATCGCGATAGTCTCACTCCAGAGACCCAACTCCTCTTTCCAGGACGCCACTGGAGGGAGGAGGAGGCCGCAAAAACTGGACGGCTTTTGTCGTCGCTTGGGTAACCCCGCGTGTCAATATCAATAATAAAGAAACCAACAAGGAAAACAGCAGCAACTTACAGGGTCAGCAAGGTATGAACAGCGTCAACGGACACTTGTTGAAAAACCTTCTCACGCAAGATACCACTTTCTTTACCTCGAATGCTTCTCTTCAAGATAATATCTTTTTAGGTTTTTTATTATCTTTCTTCACCCTTTCCTTAATGTGTGTTTTGCGTGGACGAGATAGATTATCTTATGAACAGAAACCCGACGATTTTCATTCGCCTGGAATTAAATTTTGACTCCTCTTCAAGTCCAGGGCTTCTCTCTGTTGTCTTTTTCCTCTTCATTGTGCACGCGTGCGTGTACGTACACACACACACATATATATATATATATATATATTTACACAAACACACACACACACACACACACATATATATATATATATATATATATGGATAATTTTTATATTCTCCAAATATTTTACAAAATAATGACATATATGATCCAGAGGTGTTATACTCTTAAAACACAAGAAACTTAAAGAAAATTCTTAAACAAAGACTGATATGGCACAAATCTATAATTCATGATATGATTTAACCTTCTGATATATTAACCGGTAGCTATAAATTTCAAGAACCGTGAATTTCTAAAACATTTAGAGATTTACACAAAGAAAATTCACTTTTTTCCTCACAAAACTAAACCCTTGATAAAGGTTACCATATATTCTAAGGCTCCAGAAAAAAATAGAAATAAAATCCACTCTATGTTTTTAAAAAGAGACCTAATCTATAACTATTTACACGAATAAATTTTGTCATACACAATAGGCGAGTCTACTTTTGGTAAACAAGCATAGAATTTATCTACTGCTACTTAATTTTCATGATGTTCGAAATCATTTCCAAAGCAATAGCATTTTAAGGAAAGTTAATCCTGCAATCTCTGGTCATCTGAAAGGGATCCAGGTCAAGGAAAGGGCAAAAGGATTGTTATGGGTCACGTCCTCCTCATACATTCATGTGCATGACTGTCATGATATAATGCTTAAGTATTCTTCATCCACCAATTCATCTTTCCATTATTATTTACGGCCTCGGTATATAGATATATATTACTATTTACGGTCTCGGTATATAGTTGTAATAATATTGAATAAATATTTCACTGAATATTGATAGCTGGAGTAGCCAGATTTTTCAGGCAGTGTAGCTCAAGTCTGCTCTATCACATTTGAGAAAATTATTCATCACCAAGAATGATGATACTCTTCCTTTCTCAATATTCCAAAATCTCAGGAGCTGCAAATTTTGTTAAAAACACTTATTTATTAATTATTTTCTTCCATCGACTCTCCTTTTCACTTACTTAAGAATTCTCTTCAGAGGAAACCCTCTTGGCAAATCAAATAAAGACAGATTTACTTAATTCAAAATGGTAATATAAAGTTGAAAATCATATATATTTTACCCCTGTGGACATCTTAAGATATCACTTGATAATTGACTTGGGCTTTAAGTTCAAAATATACGTTTATATCTAATAAACGATTGTGAATTACGAATAATATTGCTAATAAGTGCCTTAGAGCTTTAAAGAAAATAGTCAGTTTCAATAAACAAATCGGAAACTTCTCTCGGCAGTGATAGTAGGTGGTTATGACCGGATTTTGACAAGCAAATGATATAATCATACGACCGATCACTGAAGCAATATTATAATGTAGTTTGGGCAAATGGCTTTTTGATTCCAGTCTGATCAATTTTCCAGAGTAAAACTTGGTCAACCGTCTTTCCATAGCATGAAATTTATTAGATGATTAGAAGAAAAATGGTAACTTTAATTCCAGGAAATTAATGAATAGAGTACGAAAGATTAGTTCATCTAATCCTTCGTACTCCTGGTGAATTTAATTACAGGATATTAATGAATAGAGAGTACGAATGATTAGTTCATCTAATATTCGTACCCCTGATGAATTTAATTACAGGAAATTAATGATTAGAGGAGTACGAATAAATAAATAAAACATGGTAATTTTACTTTTAGTTGCATATATATGTTTGGGAAATATTCCAAAATATTCTGACCCATTTGGAATTGAGGCAGGTCACGATCTGCCAGATCGAGGTGACCCTTACTTGTAAAACGGCCGAATGACTCGGACTCTAGAAGGATTAAATTCAATCCGCCTCGGAAGCTTCACGCCTCAACAGAGCCAACCCAAAAGAGGTTTAGGAAGAAACCAGAGAGAGAGAGAGAGAGAGAGAGAGAGAGAGAGAGAGATTTATCAACGAAACGGCAGATTACCCATGGTTAGTAAATTTTCTTCAAGAGTTTCAAATTATATACATACATACATACATATATATATATATATATATATATATAACAACAACAAATACAGCCGTTTCTAGTCCACTGCAGGACAAAGGCCTCAACGTGTCTGGGGTTAAACCATTTCCATCTCCAAGCTGGCCACTGCAGATTGGAGTTTAGTCTGATCGCCCACATCAAACCAACCTAGTATGGGTGGTCTTGACTATAGTACAGCTTTGCTATTAGTATTGAAATCCTAATAGGAGCAAATCTCATAAAATAAGACCCAGAAGCCCAATAATTATCCCTATAGACTACAATAAAACAATGTTCATTGCCAGAGAAATTCCTCCTCCCCCCCAAAAAAAAAAATTCTTTTCATGGCCATTAACCTTCCATTTCCAGGTGTGTCTCAGGATTCCATTAGGACAACTGCTACCAATGCCTTTGACCCAAGGAAGCTTAGACAGCCAATAATCCTACTGGGTATTAAAACTCCGAGTCTCGCAGCTTTCCTAGGGTAAGAAGCCTCCAGAAGACGCAGCTGCTGCTGCCGCTGCTGCTGCTGCTGTTGCTGCTGCTAAGAGTAACCCCGTGACCTCTGAAAGGTTGAGGTGTTTGCTAATGTCTCGACATGACGACCGTGTAATTAAAGATTTAAGGGAACTGGTCAGAGATGGCGTCTCCACTGATTCCATCGGATTTCTTTTGTAAATATATTTAATGAAACATATTTCTCGTGTTTGTCTGTGATGTGATAGATCTCCAGTGTAAAATACTACTGAAAGGTGAATTACGATCCGGAAAGATAGGTATCTTTGTTTATAAATACACTTATAGCCTAAGCCAATTAGTAAGAGATATCTTAAGATAACTTCAGTGGTAAATTATATTTATGATTTTCAACTTATTACCATTTTGAATTTAGTAAATTAGTTCAAATAAACAGGAAAAAAAATTATTTTCGGCTTGTGGGTCAGTGCAGCATCACTGAATTGGAAAATGTAATACGCATGAATACAATCCTTTTTGGCAATCTTATGTTAAATAATGAAGGCTAACGAGTACTTTTCTTAATTACTAATGTCTCTACGTCTTAACAATCGCAATGTGATCAGCGGCAATCTAGAGAAAGTAAGAGAAAACAAGTTTTTTTTTTTTTTTTTTTTTTTTTTTTTTTTTTTTTTAATTCAACGTTTAATCCGAGTGAAGAAGAAATATCAACAATTTTCCAATAGTAAATAATAGAATAAATTGTTATTATTATTATTATTATTATTATTATTATTATTATTATTATTATTATTCATTATCATTATTATTACAGATGTGCAAACATTCCTATGAACCGAGCTAAAAATGCCATTATTATTATTATTATTATTATTACTTGCTAAGCTACAACACTGTTTGGAAAAGCAGGATGCTATAATTATACCCAGGGACTTCAACAGGGAAAATAGCCCAGTGAGGAAAGGAAACAAGGAAATAAGAGAAGTAAATAACAACTAAAATAAAATATTTTAAGAGCAGTAACAACATTAAAATAAAAATTTCATATTTAGAATGTACACAACCACAAAATAGAATGCACGTATGCGGGAGCTGGGGGAAAAAATAAAAGAAAAACTGAAAGGCGATTTAAAACAAGAAGAAAAATCTTTGTTAAAGGTTTCATAAATTTTCCCCGAACTTTCTTCTTTCCTGTGAAACGCAACATGACAATGTCAGGAAGACACCCAAAACTAATTCTTTCCACAGATGGAATATCGATAGAGTTATAGGCAAGCGTTCCTTTTAAGAAGACACATTCAATTTCTCTCTCCTCTCTCTCTCTCTCTCTCTCTCTCCTCTCTCTCTCTCTCTCTAACCTTCAGTATTTTAAAATAAAATTTTTATATGCAATACAATTTATCATACCATCTGCTTTTCGATAAACAAAAAGTATAAATTGCATATTTGTATTTAATAATTGCATGCATAAACTCAAGCTGGTCGCCTATTTGCCTCATTTGTTTTCACTTGTAAAAGACTATTATACTTTTATCAAATTAATTGCCATACATAAGTCTCTCTCTCTCTCTCTCTCTCTCTCTCTCTCTCTCTCTCTCTCTCTCTCTCTTTTATCAAATTAATTGCCATACATAAGTCTCTCACTCACTCACTCACTCACTCTCACTCTCACTCTCACTCTCTCTCTCTCTCTCTCTCTCTCTCTCTCTCTCTCTGTAACTTTTTGAAGCATCACTTCCCAGATCACCAGATAAGATATTGCTTTCACGTCAACCCCCGTCGAGATAAGATGCAGATGCAAGATGAAGCATCCACGTAGGGGAGGGTGGGAGCTGGAGATGTTACTATTGGCATGTCTATATATGCGCTTGCTCTCATTTTTATGTAAAGTATGCAAATATGCTTCTTCAACTTTTCTAAGTTAAAACGAATATGTAATCTTATAAAAAAATTATTTTTGTATCATCGACTATTCATGGAATAAGAATTGTCGGGTACGACAGGTTGGTGTTTTGGAAAAATCAGCTGGAGAGAGAGAGAGAGAGAGAGAGAGAGAGAGAGGGGGGGGTATGTACCTATTAGGTTCATCCTTTCAAATTGGTTGATCGCTGAAGCTTGAGAGAGAGAGAGAGAGAGAGAGGAGAGAGAGAGAGAGAGAGAGCATAAACCTATTTGATTCATTTCAAAAAGTCAAAATTGGGAAAAATCGGGAGATGACCCACCCATTCCATGATTGGTTGACCGCTAAAGCTTGAGAGAGAGAGAGAGAGAGAGAGAGAGAGAGAGAGAGAGAGAGCATATACCTATTTGATTCATTTCAAAAAGTCAAAATTGGGAAAAATCGGGAGATGACCCACCCTTTCCATGATTGGTTGATCGCTGATGCTTAAGAGAGAGAGAGAGAGAGAGAGAGAGAGAGAGAGAGAGAGCGCATATACCTATTTGATTAATTTCAAAAAGTCAAAATTGGGAAAAAATCTGGAGATGACGCACCCTTTTCTCTGATTGGCTGATCGCCGAAGCTTGACCTGCATCTTAGCCAATCACCACCACGCCCATGACAAATCAACGAGTCACGCTATGCTGATTGGCGAGAGGAGAACTTCATGCCTTTGGTGATTGGCCGTTTAAATAGCATGACTGACCTTATGACACCTCTGCTTGACCACGCCCACCTGTGGGAACGAGGTCACTCTTGCACCCCTAACCTAAAGTTTTGAATCTAGAAAGGTGGTGGCAGGGGAGCTCGATGGAAGGGGGGGGGGGGAATTTTTGGGTTGTCTCCCGCTGTTGGCTATAATTTGTCACCGCGTGTGGTCCTTAACCCATCTCCCTTCGTTATGCAATGGCACAGGACTGATACCCCCCCCCCCCCTCTCTCTCTCTCTCTCTCTCTCTCTCTCTCTCTCTCTCTCTCATTTTTTATTGCCTAATGCACTGCGAGCCACTGCTGATAAGTCTATTGGAGTGCTGCTTTCAATTTAGATACAAGAGAGTCGTAAATCACAAAAGGGAGAGCAAGTCAGTCTATTTCACCTTTTATCTCTCTTGCTTATAAACAATTCGAATGCAATGATTAAATCAAATTACCTGCATACTTTCACATTTCTCATTTTGCTTGTTCGGGGACCAGTACTACACTGTGAGTATTTTACAACTGCTTGTTTTATGCTTCTTGGAGGAAAGCAACTTATTAAGATATACATCATGATTTCCTTTTATTTTATTGTAATGGGTTTTTTTTTCAGAGGAATTTTTGTAATTTATGAATGACAAATAATCGTCTCCCAATTCTTTTAAATATTAAAAAGGGGAAGTTATGAATTTGGCGGATGTCTTACCATGTAATACAGTAGGTAACTCTCTACCAATCACGTTCATGTTGTAAACACAACAGGATGGACTACAACCATCAACGTCACTTCGGATGGACAGCCAATTATAGGAGGGAGAACTCTCACTGAGAAAAAAAAAATTCCTTTACAAACTTCTTTTAATTGTGAACGATAACAGATTATTACTAGTACCTGAGAACCCATAGTAGTATTATAATAAAATCCTTACATTACAAGAAGAAATATATGGTTTTAAATTTTTTTTTTTTTTTAGTGAACCCCCAACTCCTGCCTATTATGTTTTTTTTCTTTTGTTTTATTAAATTTTACAGAAATTCCATTCATACACCAATTTGGGGAAAAGAAAAGAGACATGACGTTATCCTTATAAATGAAAAAAAAAAACTTGAAAGGTTGATAAATTAATTACAATTTTAGAGTACACAATTTCGTGGTTGTATTATTATTATTATTATTATTATTATTATTATTATTATTATTATTATTATTATTATTATTATTATTATCATTGATTATTATTATTCAACAAGAGCGATCACTCAAATAAAACATGCTAAAACGCAAGCAAAGCTCAAATAGTAGAATACCCGTGTGCATAAAAATGAAAAATAAATACACAATGGAGAGAGAGAGAGAGAGAGGAGAGAGAGAGAGAGAGAGAGAGAGAGACATACTATACGTGAAAAAATAAGATAAAATTGTAATCGTAATCATAAATTAATGTTATTAATCTCAAAATATATTCCCAACTATATTTTTCTCCTTTGATGTTGACTAATGAATCTACCTGTCAGTGCTGGTAATGAGGCCAGACTTTAAACTCGCTAGGAAATATTTTACTCAGATATATTTGTTCCCTTTGCTTAGTTCATATTCATAATATCATTCATCAATTGACTTGTTAACAATAGTCTCTCCCCGGGGGAGAGAGAGAGAGAGAGAGAGAGAGAGAGAGAGAGAGAGAGACAAGAATTTTGAATGTCTCAAAGGCTTTTTAGTCCATCCGCATTTCCTCTTTGGTAGAGCGATTTAGTTTAAGCATTTAGAGAGTTCTTATGATCTTGTCCAACTTATTCTTCTCGTTTATCGTTTTACTGTTTACTACATCCACTGGAAGTCTATTCCAAGTATTTTCTATTTTGTATGTAAAGAAATTGCACACTGAGTAGTGTTGTATTCTTTCAATTCCAATTTGTATCCGTGAGAGAGAGAGAGAGAGAGGAGGAGAGAGAGAGAGAGAGAGTAATTTTAAGAACACACTTTTAGATAGCACTTTAAATGAATATTAGAGGAATATTTTTTTTTGTATTGCAGTATTGCAAAACTAATAAAATACCGATTTATTGCAATTCACTCAAATTGGTGATGTATTCAAAATCCTTGCCGATAACACCCATCAGCGATAATGATTTGAGGAAAAAAACTTCAAAATAATATTCTAAGGGAGAGAGAGAGAGAGAGAGAGGAGAGAGAGAGAGAGAGAGAGAGAGAGAGAAAGAGAGAGAGAGAGAGAGAGAGAGAGAGAGAGAGAGATAAGTCCTAGGATCCCCCCTCCCTTCCCCAACACAGCGCCCAGCCGACATGACCCCGTACAAGAAATGGATCTGTGGACGCGCACAAAGAAAGACAATAAATAAGGCTAAAGACATATACACCTGAGATAAGGGCAGGTGAGGATATTGCTCAACGACTGGCACAGCACACGGTGATGGAGACATAAAAGAGGAACTTACCAAAGGAGATGGGAAGATAAGCAGCGGCCCTAATGATGATAAATGGCAGGGCGAGGCTGCAACGCCATGATAACGGGGGAAGGAAGAAAGTTCCAGGGATGAATGGATGGAAAGAAAAGGATTGAGAGACAGGAAAGGAGAAAAATCGTGTTAGTTTGATCTCTCTACCGTTTTGAAATTCCGGTTTCTGCATTCAACATATTTTCCAAATTGGGTAGGTATCGGCTTCCATTACAATGCATGACTGTTGATTGCAAATTCTATTTGCAGATGAAGTATTATTATTGTTGCACTTAATCTGATTTAAATATTAACTTAATCATTTATATTTCTCTACTCATATTACGAATATTGTTCTTAATTCCCACACTTTACTTTCCCAAACCTTCTGCAGTAATGTAGCATCATATATTTAGTTTTTTTTCCTCTCTCGCCTATATCTTTCTCTCACCGCCCTTATCCATTTATGTCCACCACTGGGACGTATCTTACGCTCCGAAGGACATTTACATCTTCCTCTGGTAATACTTATGTCCTTTCCATGGCCTGTGGAAGATATTGCTCCTTGGTGTCTCCTCGGCGGGGAGCATCACACAGTATTCCTTTATGCAAGATAAATATGCTCAATATCTTATCAGTGGTATTGCAGGACTTTCATTTCTCTCTCTCTCTCTCTCTCTCTCTCTCTCTCTCTCTCTCTCACTATGCAAAACATTCCTCACGATTTCTTTTTTCTTTAATCCTTGCTAGATTCTTG
>NC_090759.1:63423135-63428135 GCF_036898095.1 Palaemon carinicauda
AATCATCAACAGTTTCTAAACCATGAATAGATTTAAAACCTTCTAAAATTTTCACCATTACTTTAAACGTGAGAGAGAGAGAGAGAGAGAGAGAGAGAGAGAGAGAGAGAGAGAGAGAGAGAGAGAGAGAGAGAGAATCACCTTCTATTTAATCATTACCATAAGCAAGAAATTAAATAAGGCAAGCCAGGTAGCGGTCTCTCTCTCTCTCTCTCTCTCTCTCTCTCTCTCTCTCTCTCTCTCTCTCTCTCTCTCTCTCTCTCTCTCTCTCTCTCTCACATCAAGGAAATGAAACCGAGGCAAGTCTTGTCTAAATAAGGAAATCTGTGATGTCCAGCCCCCGTCAGGGGTTCGAGTCCTTCATCTCCCAGCATCTTGCCCTCGGGATCAATCTCAAATATGGTCAGTTTCGTCTCCTTTCTGATGGTTACTATCTCTACCGCGATCTTGCATCGACCCTGGTGTTTGTGACGCCAAATTAATCAAAATCATACACGTCTCTGGTCATACAAAAATAAGGTACCACACTCAAAACGTAAATTTGGACACCAAAATAAATCATAAATAAATAATAGCTTAATTTCCTGATTACTATATTGATAATTTGGACGTCTACCATTATTAATTAATGTGTAATAAATTTTAACAAAATTTGTTTCAAAATTTATAAATGATTCATAATATCAAAATAGTGAAATGCATCTTACTTTAAGAAAAAGGCAAAATTTTTTCATAATTCACTCCAACTCAACAGAAATATGGCCGCAAGTACGTTCAAACAATATGTATATATATATATATATATATATATATATATATATATATATATATATATATATATATATATACATATATATATGTATATATATATATATATATACATATATATATGTATATATAAATATAAATATATATATATATATATATATATATATATATATATATATATAAATATAAAATATATATATATATATATATATATATATATATATATATATATATATATATATATAAAATGTCTGGGCGGTTCTTAAATAACACATACGAGACATCCAGACATATAGTAAATCTAAGCCTTGTTAACTACTCACAAGCAAAAAATCATTGAAGAAAAAAAAATATAAAAAGCAATGAGCAGTAAGGACATAAAAACAGATGTATAACAGAGGAAAAGAGGCACGAGCTGCAATGCAACGGCAATTAAAAATATAATAAACGAAAACATGTTTCTGTGAGAGAGCCCTCCTGGGCATGGCATTGGGTATTGCGAGAATACTAACCAGCCACCCACTCTCTCTCTCTCTCTCTCTCCTTCTCTCTCTCCTTCTCTCTCTCTCTCTCTCTCATCTCTCTCTCTCTCTCTCTCTCTTACTCCACAGCCTTCAAGGAGCTTGTAGTAGTTAATTGGCTACGCCAGTCAAAAACGATACGTCTGGATGAGATCCGACTGTGCTTTGCATACATATGGGAGCAACCGTTTTGTTACGCCCATGATACCGGTCGCATGCTGGTACGTCGGAAACTATGAGCAGGAAATAGATTACGGAATGCAGAAGAGGATTTTTGGAATGGAAATTGAAACAAATAAGGTATGATATAGTTTCTCAACCCTGGAAAAGAAAACAGATCATGGACTACTTGAACAGAATAGGATTCTTGGAATGGAAATTGAAACAAATAAGGTATGATACAGTGTTTTAAACCCTGGAAAAGATACAGATCTTGTAAAGATGTCATGGAATACTTGAAAAGAATAGGATTCTTGGAATAGAACTTGAAATGAATTAGGTAAAATACAGTTCTTCCACTATGGAAAGGAAACAGAACTTGTAAAGTTATCATGGAATACTTGAGCAAAATATGTTTCGTGGAATAGAACTTGAAACAAATTGGGTAGAATGCTGTTCTTCGACACAGGAAAGGAAACACAACTTGTAAAGGAAATAGAAATTATAGAGGAAATAGAACTTATAAAAAAACCGAATTTATAAAGGAAACAGAACTTGTAAAGGAAATATAACTTGGCACAACATAAGCAGACTATGACTTTTACCTCCTGGAAAGGAAACCGAGCATGGAACATCTTAAAGGAGAATAGGCTCTTCTGCCTTTGACAACATACTAATGAATAAAACACGGTAAAGCAGTGTATAACAATGATATTTCTGTAAAGGAAACATTATAAGAATCGCCATAAGCAGTTGAACAGGAACTTGATACCATAGAAAAAAGTAAAAGGAACATCATTCCAGTAATGGAGCTCGAAGGTCTCGGAAACGAAGACAAATCGTGGAACAAGAAGCAGCAGATTAGCCTCTCCTGCCCTGGACGAGAAAACAAAACATGGAACATTGTAATAAGTATAAGTCCTTTGAGCTGGAAACGAATAAATCCCTAAATTAGAGAACATGGCAGCGGCTGAATGTTACAGGGTATGGGCCTAATTGTCCATTTATTCTTACTCAGCAGCTACCACATGGTTATCTCACTCTCAATATGGATTGCAAGAGAGAGAGAGAGAGAGAGAGAGAGAGAGAGAGAGAGAGAGAGAGAGAGAGAGAGAGAGAGAGAGAGAGAGAGAGAGAAATTCAAGGAAAATCAACAGGTACAGCAAAAAAAAAATTACATTCCTCACCAAGGAAAATCTCATACAAAAGGCACTGAAACACACACACACACACACACACACACACACACACACACACAGAGCCAATATAGGGGAGGGGTACTGGATCCCCACTTCCTGAGAAACAAATTTAAGAGCTAAGACCATCGACCACACTTTAAGCCTACAATTACCTAACATATAATCCGAGAGTAAAAGGCTCTTCTGTCCAAAACCAGAAATGACCCAAAAAAGGTCGGAAGCTCCAACGTTTATGACATCTAGTTTTACTCTTCTTTTAAATGCTAGGCCTTAAAAGGGCATTTCTCATAATGAAAATGAAGGCCTTCAGTGGTAATACCTACCTGCTTTACCATAGAACACAAAAAAGGTGATCATTTATAATTAAGGGTCTCCATGCTACTGATCATTCCTACTACTATTACAACAACAACTAATAATAATAATAATAATAATAATAATAATAATAATAATAATAATAATAATTATTATTATTATTAAAATAACGATGATGATGCCATTATTAGTAATTAATGGAGATTAAAACTTTCACTGATACGATCAAACCTGGAATTGGGGAAAAATCGATAATATGCCATTCTTCATGATCTTGAAGGAATTTTATTTTATTGAAGCTGTTACGCATGAGGAACAAAAATTGATGCATTTGAAATGGAAAATTAAAAAAGGTAACATTTAAAATGAATAAACAAAATAAAATCATAATCTTATAAGATGTGTCACCTTTAAAGCAAAACTAGTAATACATAACAGCTAAATCTCAAGGGCTCTACCAAATTAATTTTATATAAGACCAACTTCGGCAGTAAAAATAAAGTAATAATAATCAAATATAAACAACATCAACAATAATAATAATAATAATAATAATAATAATTAAATCTTTTGGCTACTCCAAATGAGACACATTTTCATCTAAAAAAAAACTTTACAAAAAACATTGCTGAGGGGAGCATTGTCTGACAGACGTTTATTTAAGCACCAGTTAGCGTCAAACAAACTCCCAGCGCATAAAGAGCACGCCAAAGGCGAAGAGCAAGCCCCTGATGCTGACAAAAACAAAGGAAAAAAAATAACAAAAACAAGAAAAAAATTATCTTTAGACTTTAATGTTCCTGAAAGTTTTCTTTTTTTCTGCTGAGTAACTATCTGTCAGTGACCAAATAAGTGGACTTGAGCGATCCAGTCTTGCTTCTCATAAAAAGAGAGAGAGAGAGAGAGAGAGAGAGGAGAGAGAGAGAGAGAGAGAGAGGAGAGGAGAGAGAGAGAGAGAGAGAGAGAGAGCACATTTTATCAAACCAGACAGGCAGCATCAGCAGCATACTCCGTAGTAAGAGAGAGAGAGAGAGAGAGAGAGAGAGAGAGAGAGGAGAGAGGAGAGAGAGAGAGAGAGAGAGAGAGAGAGAGCATGCACATTTTATCAAACCAGACAGGCAGCATCAGCAGCATACTCCATAGTAAAAGAGAGAGAGAGAGAGAGAGAGAGAGAGAGGAGAGAGAGAGAAGAGAGAGAGAGAGAGAGAGAGAGAGAGAGAGAGAGAGAGAGAGTATTTTATCAAAACAGAGGCAGCATCAGCAAAAATTTGTAGTAGGACGACGACACACACCTGCGTCTTTATCTAAAGCGTGGGAAAACTTTTCTCATCTAGCATATGGAGAGATAAAACATCGATGCCACGTCGAGAGAAAGAGAGATAGAGTGAGAGGCTGGGGGAGAGATAATTCCCTTACCTAGCAACGCAAGATGTTTCTACGAGCTTAACCTCGTATAGCTTATTCGCTGGACTGCCATTCTTTCTTGCTTATTAAATAGATACAGACGATCATATGAGCAACAAAAGAGATTATTATCATTATTATTAGCTAAGCTACAACACTACTTGAAAAAAGCAGGATACTATAAAGACCCAAGGGCTCCAAGAAGGAAAAATAGCCTAGTTAGAAAAGGATACAAGAAAATAAATCTACACGAGAAGTAATGGACAATTAAAATAAAATTATTTCAAGAACAGTAACAACATTAAAACAGACTTTTCATATGTAAACTATAGAGAGAGACCTAAGTCAACCTGTTCAGCATAAAAACATTTGCTGCAAGTTTGAACTTTTGAAGTTTATAATATTTCGATTCAATTAGACAGGTCCAATAACGATTTTACATTTTCGAAGAAATATTATTTCCACCCTAGTGTCCGTTTTTGGAAAGATACTTACAAATAGTTTTATAGATATAGCTAATAATGAATAAGCTGTGTGTGTTATATATGATGGGCTGCGACAGAAAAAAAATTGAAAAACTAGAAAATAAAAAGACTTTTAGATAGTCATACAGTCATACACAACTTCTTCAAAC
>NC_090759.1:63433135-63438135 GCF_036898095.1 Palaemon carinicauda
AACAAAAAGAATTGACAAGAAATTGCCCAACAATGAAACTAAAATAAATTAATAGACAAACAATAAAATTTCAATAAGATATTGAGAAATTTAACCTTTCACCGTCCAAGGCTATTCGAACAACCATTAAATTACAATATTTTACCTCCAAGAATTCCATCCATCCCAAATACAGTGATCTATCATTATGGCAAACAAATCAAGATACAATCATAGGGCTTCTGAGACAATGAATTGTCCTAATTCTGAAACCTGGGGCAATTTATCCAGTTTGTTAAAACTGGAAATATTCATCAATTTTTGAAGCCTGAAGAAATATATCGAATTTCTCAAGACCTGGAGCAATTTACTCAATTTCTTAAACCAGGAACAATTTACCAAATTTCTGAAACCAGGAGTAATTTACTAAAATTTCCGAAACCAGGAGCAATTTACCCAATTTCTGCAACCAGAAGCAATTGCATGTATGTATGTATGACAGTGGAACAGTATCCATCAGGTTTTGTAGATTTGAGAACAAAGCCCTGAGAAGAATATTGAGAGTTGAATGGCACGACAGGATTAGAAATGAAACTATAAGAGATTATCTTGAGTGCCATATGTGGATGAGATCATGGTGAGGGGTAGATGGAGAAGGTTTGGACATGCTCTTCACACTCCCTAAGAGATATTAGTTCACCAAACTTTCCAATGGGATCCACTAGGCACTAAAAGAGTTGGAAGACCCAGGTCTACATGGATAAAGCGTGAAGTAGATGATGAATGGAGAAGTATTGATTTCAAAGCTCAAGACAGACAGCTGGCAAAATCTAACCGAGGCCCTTTGCGTCAACAGGCGTAAGAGGAGATGATTTTATACATACATTATACATACATTATATATACATATATATACATATACATATAATATATATATATATATATATATATATATATATATATATTCAAATAAGCCATATACATTTTTTGATACATTATCTGCATTCTCATAACGACCACGGGATCAGAGCCCCAGGCGAAATCACACAAAGACCAGAGCTTGTGACCGGCCAGGAGTCGAACCCTGGTCCGGCAAGCTTGTATAGACAGTGACTTACCACATACACCCACGTGCGTGTGTGCTTGCATGTGAGTGTTTACTGAGGCATGAAAGAAGGACAAAAAACAACAGAGTACTCACCGTCCAAGAGAAGGTGAAGGGCAGATGGATGTGCGCCGAAGGCGGAAGCTGCGACAAAGTAAACGAAGAGGGACCGAGGACCTTCGACTTGTCCTTCCCGTAAGTGCACCCGACCATTCCACTATTGCTACTACTGCTGCTGCCTTCCGAGTTAGACTGGGGCATCACGCCCTTGCCAGCATCCTGAGCCAGGCTCTGGTACTCCTTCAGGCACAGTGCCACTACCGTGCGGCACTGCGTTGGGCAAGAGGATACGTCGTTGGGTCTGGTGGCTTTGCCGCAGCAGTCACCCGATAAGGTCTCGGATCGCGAGTTCTGGACGTCGACCACCTCGAGTTCGAAGCGACCCGAACCCGTCGCTATCTGAAATAGATAAATTGAATCACAATTAGTTCAGGGAAAATATCGAATAAGAAATGTCCTATTGCTGTTTGTTTTAACATATAATAAACTAAATTTATTAACTTCAACAACCATCACATTGAAAGAGATAACTTTAATCACAGTTAGTTCAGAGAGATCATAGAATAGGAAACGTCCTAATTACAATTAGTTCAAGGAAAATATCGAGTAAAAACCTCCTATTGCTGTTTGATTTAACGTAACACATTAAACTAATTTTATCAACTTCAGCAACCATTATATTGAAAGAGATAACTTAAATCACAGTTAGCTGAGGGATAACAGAGTAGGAAACATCCTATTACAGTTTGAATGTTTTAACAAAGTATAATAAAACTAACTCTAACTTCAAAACTCATCAATAACATAATTTGTAGTTTGAACAGAAATTAAGGATTTCGAATTTGCAAGAATTCATTAGCTTATTGACTTCACAAAATAGAAAAAAATTAAATGAAATAGAGTTCACTATTAATCAAATGACGACTTTTCTACTTAAAACGATGTGAAAGACACAAACAAAAATAAAATAAAACTACACAAGTACATTTGCGCCTTTTCTTTTTTATTCCTCACATAGCAGAGACCTGATGTAGTTCATAATTTCTTATTCAATTTCCACAAACAAGGCATGAATGAAAGAATAGGTACAAATGTCAAACACATTTATATATATATATATATATATATACATATAACATACATATATATGTATATATATATGTATATATATATAAGTAGAGGAGCCTAACTATCATATATATATATATATATATATATATATATGTGTGTGTATATATATATATATATATATATATATATTCTAAAAATTAAACCACAAATACCTATAAATGTCCAACTTACTGTACACGGACTTGATATTATCGTTAAATAAATATTATAAAAACTTTCCCACGTGAAATAAACATCAGTACCTTTATCTGCTAAAAATTCAATAAAACATTCACAAAAAATAAGAGTGAATATAAACACGCATAGAAACCTAGAACTGAATTGTACTTAGGCAAGTAACAAATTAAGACCAATAAAACATTTTTTTTTTTTTTTAAACTTTAAAAGTTTCAAACAAATAAATTAAGAAAGTCAGTCGGTTTCCCAGGCCAATCACAAAAAAAAAGTACCCGAAACATGGTCACACCGTTATTTAGTAACGCCATAATTCATGTCTAATAACAACATTTATCATGAGACATAACAGCTCTGAACACCGGTTGGGTAATACAATATAACAACTGATGACAATTCAATACTAAATGAACGGGAACGCTCCATTTTCTATGAATTATGAAGGTCTGACCTGCAAGGGGAGTGACTAAACAATACGCAATGATTATCTGTTTTTTTTTTATCATTCCATTAAATCCACCGCTGGGATGTTAGTGTTTAATCGAAGTAATACCAATCGAGGAGACTGATATTAACCGCTATCTTAAAATTAGAGGTTGACTTCACATAATTACATCGAATTATATCAACTACTGATAGTGAATTGCGCATTTTCATAAACTTTATAATTTTTTATTACACTTGGGGACAAAGTGTTATGCTCGAACAAAGGAAAGCGAATATTTCTATCTATCTACCTATCCATCCATCATATATATATATATATATATATATATATATATATATATATATATATATATATATATATATATATGTGTGTGTGTGTGTGTGTGTGGGGGGGGGGGGTGCGCGCGTGCGTGTCTCTCTCTAAAAATTTAGAGGTTATATACTGAATCTTAGAATATATTAAAGATACACCAAATCAACAAGCTAGTAAAATCTACATTTCATTTGGATATATAAGACCAACGTCTGAAAGTTATAAAACACAAAAGTTACAAAGCTTCGAAACCAATGCAAAAACAAAAGAATAAAAACTAATAACATCGATATGCAAAAAGAGGACTTTGATTTTTTTCCAGTTTGCGAATAACTATTCAGTTTTGAAGATAGATCGATCGAAGTATGAATGCTTTAAGGTATAAAAAATCGCCGGTGATACAAAAATTAAAAAAAGCTGCTAGTATAAGTTCTCTCTCTCTCTCTCTCTCTCTCTCTCTCTCTCTCTCTCTCTCTCTCTCCCTCTCTCTCTCTCTCTCTCTCTTTGCTTGCATACTCTCTTGAATCATATCTTTGCTTCGAAAAATACCTTCGCCCTCCTTGTTGACTCAATGAAAGAAACATTCCCAGCAAAGTGACAGTCACACACAACCGCAGTACAAACAACTCTCCCTCCGGAGCCTTCATCCAAGACTCAGCACCGGCGGTAAAAATCTCCAAGAATTTGGGAATACAATATACCCAATTACATATGCGATGCCCGCGTACCCGTTCGGAGGTAGCCACGACGTGCCCTGGGGCAACCCTAGGGGATCCCGCCTCTATGCCACCGCTAGTCCCGCAAGGACATCCACTCCCCTGCCATCCCCCTCCCCTAAGGCTCTCTTCTTACTCCTCCTACTCCCTGGGGAAGGAAGAGGGGGTGGGGGCAGACTCTAATGCATGACATCGAATGCTCAATTCAGTCATGCCCGGCTCGCCTGTCTCAAAACCCCGGTGGAGCAACACGGATGTGCGTACTTACATATGCATACATGCATGTACACACTGCAATAATATACCTAGTGAATAACTTTTGCATGAATGCATGTATTGATGTTCATACTACATTACTATGCACCCAAATAAATGTATACATGCTTTCAATACATCAATGACTGTCGTCATTCTACATACTTCAATCTACCCATGAGTACTATGTATGAACAAATACTTGGTTACAAATCTGACTTATAAATGTATGTAACATCACACTGACTAAAATGTCAACGTAAAAAAAAAAAAAAACTATGCAGTAGTTTTGTGTTAATGCAATTGTTTGCTTCTTGTTCATGTATGCGCAACATATAATTGTCAGCTCACATTAATAACAGATGCTTCTCACATACAAAAAACACACGGCTTATTAACCAAAGTCAACTTGCAAGAACTAGTCAATAAAGAGAAAAACAAACAAAATCAAAGTAAACCATTAAATAAACAAAAATTAAGTCAATAAAGAAAAGTAATGAGCGATTCGGGAAGCTCTTCTGGGGTTGGGTCGGACGGCAGACGGTAGGCGGGGTTGGGCAACCCGTGGGAATCAAAGCTCAGCTCGAGATATTCTCTCTCTCTCTCTCTCAACATCCGAGAGAGAGAGAGAGAGAGAGAGAGAGAGAGAGAGAGAGAGAGAGAGAGAGAGAGAGAGACGGATACTTATATCTTTGCTCACACCTCAGTACAGCTTGCAGTGGTGGGTTGAGTAGGAGCTGGGTGGATGTATGTGTGGGTGGGTGGGTGGTTGGGTGAGAAGGTGGGTGTGATGCCATGCAGATGGGTGGGACGGATGCGT
>NC_090759.1:63445635-63450635 GCF_036898095.1 Palaemon carinicauda
TTAATAGCTTATCTCTATATATAGTATTGCAAATACAAACCAATAATTAATAAGAAATAAAAACGAAAATTTGTAAATGCAAAAATGATTCCCTCTATAGAAAAGCCTTCAAAAACCGACCTCAATTTCGTAAAAGAAAAAAAAAACCACAAAAGTAATCGATTTCTCAACTTCGAAGACGAAGAAGAATGAGAAAAGTAACAAAACTGTGGCCAGGAAGCTGTTCGCAAACAAAGAAACACACACATAAACAGGGGCGAAAACATAACCTCATTCCAACTTCATTGGCGGAGGTAATAAGCAGACACAAAAATATCTTGCCACCGTCCTAAATAAAACAGGTGAAATAGAAAACAGATTCCAATGTTCATTACGTTGGATAAGAAAGACGATCGCTAAAGCTTTACGTCTTATCATCAGCGACGGAGATAAGATAAAAACTTCACAGCATCTCTGAGATGTAAGGCGGTATCTTCAAGGAGATGCAGATAAAAAGGGGCTTTCTTCAGACCGCCATTTCCCACCAACATCCATAAGGAGTGTTGGTGGTGGCTATTTCGTCACATCTTGGTTGTTCGTCATATCTATAAAAAAAAAAAAAAAAAAAGTGCGTACGGACATACGCACATACGGGCACATAGATTTTTTTTTCCACTGGCTCTACAACCAATTTTTTTGAGGCACATAGGCACTGACTCACGGGGTGCCCCTTTAGCTCGTTAAAGTTTCCTGCTAGCTGATTGGTTCTAATTCTAATCAATCAGCTAGTAGGAAAACTTTCCGAGCTAAAAGGGCATCCCTGCGAGTCGGTCCAAATGCACCTCATTAAAAATAAATTAGTATAGATACTAGACTCTTGGTTCTGAATCTCGAGGTCAATATTCACTTTAGTTGCTACCCGCCACAATCGGATGACTATCAGGTAGTAATTAACCATTTGCCTCAACAGAAGCACGATTTTTAAATGAGTTTAACAAAGAAAAAAATACGCTAAAAATATGATCCAGCACAACATAGATCCGAATTGGTTTTGACATATTCGACATTGCTTTCATCAAGGGTTTATAAGCAGGATAATCATGAAGAATCATAATACTTTATTCTGAAATATTCTCATTTCATAGAAAACCTTAACGAGATTTATCGTAGAAGTATAACAACCAAAACCGGTATGAACCATATATGGACTATCACGAAATAGACAAGTTTCTAAATAAATTATAAAAGTATTTCTTATCAAGAAAATAAAAGCTATATATAAAATGTGGTGAAAAATTCTACAGAATTCAAATAGCTTAGTTTCTAATATTAATCAATACGCAATATTAATAAAACATGCCACATCGACAATGTTTTATGAAGAGGGATCTATTGACTGATTTGTGTAACGAATACGATCACCTACGACTGACGTATGATTAGGTCAATGGAATTAGGTAACAGAAAATTCTAAATAAAAAATTACGTTAAAAAATAAAATACATTCGACCCATGCATATACAATCTTTTAATAATTGTCGCACTTTAAATTCATATAATTGTATACAAATATAAAACTAGAAATAAAATGCATCTCTTGATAAAAACTATCCCTTTAAAATCTCCGGAACTTTCACGGGCTTGGGAAGTAAGAGGTTGAAGCTTTTAAGTGAAATACTCGACTAGAATAGAAAATATGGCCTTCCCGAGATAAAACAACAAAACTAAATCTAATGAATTTTCTTTTTTTTTCTTTTGCCTGAAGTCCATTTCCATCTCATGTTAAAAAACAAAACAACGACGTCACCAGGAAATATATATTATATATACATACATGTACACACACACACACACATATATATATATATATATATATATATATATATATATATACACACACACATATATATATATATATATATATATATATATATATATATATATATATATATATATACATACACACACACACACATTATATATATATATATATATATATATATATATATATATATATATATATATATATGTGTTCAAAAGTTATTACACTGAGAAAAAAAGTTATTGAAACAAATTATATACAGTTAACTGAAATGTGACTGGGGCGCAGGGCAGGTGGGAGGTAATCCAAAAACTAAACTAAAATAACAGACCTTAAGAATATAGAGAGATAATTCACAATTACTAAGATAATTACAAACTTGAAAATATGGATAAAATATATCGCATATCCCCAAATCCATATTAAATATGAAAGTTTGTAAATATTTACTGTATGTTTAGTAAAATTTAATATTACCATCACCTTGATATCCCTTTAGCTGGATGTGGCCTCCTGAACTACTTAAATTATCAATATCCACTTGAGGCAAATCTATTAAAAGATAATCACGAATTATCATATAAGAACATCGGCATTACATATCAGAATTAGCTCCGGATTATTATATAACCTATGCATTATCAATATAGTCATGAATTTTTGAGAGTTGCTATGTTACCATTGACTTTTCATCAGTTCTGAAATCAAATGAGAGAAGGAATTTAATACGGATAATGATATTAACCGTTTGCCTTCAGTATAAACCTAATATGCAAATAGTAGTCGATGCATTGCCTTCAGTATATACGTAATACTAAAATGAAAAGTACTATATCTGCTAAATTTACGAGAGAGAGAGAGAGAGAGAGAGAGAGAGAGAGAGAGAGAGAGAGAGAGAGAGAGAGATCGCACGTCATAAGTACATAATTACTGCATTCATGACGGCTTTGCACTTACAGAATTTATTTGAATATATTACCAACACATTTATCTCCTCTTCACTGAACAATTCCCTTCTCGTTTGTTCACATAAAAGATCGAAATAACAATTGAATAATAAAACTAATTAAAAAAAAACTCGAGAGAAATTCTCATGAGCTGGTTTAATCCTAATGCTAGACTGCCACTTTGGAGATTAGGTAACGTTATTACAGCATTATTATTCAAAAGGGAAAAACACTAAAATGGAATAAGCATAAAAGATTATTACCTTTCAAGGCAAGTTACCATAGAATATTAGGTATGTATGGAAACAAAGTGAAGAGAATAAAGAAATAAGCATAGAAGAGTCAGTAAGGAGAAAAATATTACCGCATATGAACACCAACGTCTTCTATGCTACAATACCCAAATAAAGTAGTAACAGCTGAAGTAATAGCATAAGTAACGGCAGCAGTAACAGTAGTAACAATGCAATACTAGACTGAATGCGAAAATGAATCAGACCAGTACACCCAAACAGAAAAAAACCTCCCCTAACAAACAAACGAAAGCAAAAACTTTTGCTGCATTGCAGCAGCTAACACGAAATTACATCATGTTCGACGGACGACTTACTAGGACTTAGGCCTAATAATAAAAACAAAAAAAAATAACGAACATCTTAAGATGAGATGCCTTTGGGTCACATCTCCTTAATCCTAAACTCCCATCATCCCAGAGTGAATTAGAAATGAAGCAAAAGGCTTCTCGTACGCCGACAATTCTCCCATCTCCGTCTCCCAGACTCGGATATTTGACACCTGAAAATCCAAAGAAAGAATCGGCTCTTCATACCTTATGCACGGATGATATTTGTGGCATGGGGGAGGGGGAGGGTTTAGGAGGGTAAGGGGGGTTATAGAGATGGAAGCAAAGGAAAGGAGGATGGGAAGGGGGTAGGAAGGGAAGGGGGAAGAGGTTGCATGGGATCGGTAGGAAGTTGGTCTTATTGATTGATATGCTAAGGGACACACGAACTCAGGCAAGAGACAACACACTGAATATTTAGCTCCACCTGCGATTCCTTCTCTTTTTCTCTCTTTCTGCATGATTATTGTTCTTGTTTTCTGTTACCTCAAAGAAGGAGCTTTAAAAGTAGTGCCACACGTAATGACAAAACACACAGGCGTTGGAGCTTCCATTTAAATTATTTCTATTTCAATCTCGTGAGAGAATCCAAGACTGACCGTAAATGCACACCTGCTCGTCCATGTGTGTCTCTGACGATAGAGAGTATGATCTACTGTGCATACGAAATGCATTCATGCGCGCTGGCTTAAATGCATGGTTATATTACTTCCTATCGGTTATCAAGTGGAATAATTTTCAACAAAAACAAAAGAGAGAGAGAGAGAGAGAGAGAGAGAGAGAGAGAGAGAGAGAGATTCTGGTCCAGTATGCATACGAAATGCATGGATACGCGCTAGCTTATTGCAAGACTATTCGACTTCAAACAACTTTAAAAGACCACATTCCTCCTTACATTAGGATGCTAAAGTCTGTACTAGGGTTCGTAACTATTCTTATACCTTCTCTTTTATCCGAGATAGGGTCCTTATAAACAAGAAAATTGCAAAATTGTCAAGACGCAGTAAGCAACAACAGAAAACCATTCAAATCAGGTTATACCTTATAAACATTATTTTTAGGCAAGGACCCTCTAATTACAGTTAAATTTACACAAAGCAATATGTGCGAGATTGACTCATAAGCACAAAACAAATAAAGCAAGGCTTGGCCTGTAAGGGTAGACAAAAACCTATTTATTCCCGAATCGAAAAAGACTAGGCTTTCCTGAACTGTGCTGATACTTGTGTATACATTTATCATCCGATTATTTAATCAGATATGCTTAAGCAGACATATCTTTATCTTTTCTATTTTCCGTTCTCCTTTTTTCACAGACATTGTAATCTGAAAATTTGCTGCTTAACAATTTAAAAGCCTTGTAGGTATGTTTCACATGGGTGGTAGGCCGTTCTGAATAATTATAATTAAAAAAAAAAAAAAATAATGAACATGTGACAAGATAAATCTTTCCTATAGTCTTTATCAGCCTTCGCAATTGAAACTGTAAAGGGGTAATAGTCTACATCATCAGAATTATATACAAGATACCCTTAACACACTGAAGAATGGAATTTATACCATTTAAAAATGTATATTATATAGTGAAGAATAAATCTACATTATTCAACCAGATATAATTCGCATTCTG
>NC_090759.1:63482629-63490129 GCF_036898095.1 Palaemon carinicauda
TAATTTTAAGCAACACATCTTTTATATGAAAAAGTAAATTGAAAGTTTTGACCTATATTTTTTCTATTCTCACTTCCCGAAATCAGGGTCACATCATATCACTCGCTAACAAAAGCATCGCCGTGTATTGCCCAACCTATCTTTAAGTAAAGAGGGAATCACACTTTCCATTTACCTCTAAAGGTATTCGCGACAGGTGTCAATTACTGACTTGGTCTAACCTTCGAACTTCCCGGAATTTAAAACGAAAATTATTTGTTATTTTCCAATCAACGTTACCTATTTTATTAATGTTTGTACTTGGTAATAATAGTGGTTGAAATTTGTTAACGTATGCGACATGAGATGATAATGTTTAATGTTTTATGAAAAATATATGATACGGTAAGAAATGATACTCCGAGGCCTGTCAATATATAGACAGTTCAATGGCAGAAGGAACATCAAATGCAGATTGGAATGAACATGAAAAATTCTTACATTATGAACACAGCTTTACGGTATTAAGAAAGTACATACCACCACTAATAATTAAAAATAAATGTATAAAGAGAATGATAATAAACAATAAATGAAAAAAATAAATTAAATAAATGAATGAAACTAATAAATCTTCGCTCCTCCAAAAGATTTTAAAAAAAGATTAATACCCCTCCTTGCCCAAGGTCCATCCCTTCATGAATTTTGATTGAAATCCATCAGTAACCTTTTATGCCATCTTGTGGACAAACAGGCAATCAATTTGACCAGGTAAATACCCGTCCTCCTTCAAACTTCGTTTGCAGTGTAATGAAGATATGTTAACATCCATTAACTTAAGTGTCTGTTACGTTAGGTTTGCTAAAAAAATAACCACGTCCGGTTCATGGACCTCAAAAGGCTTGTAACGAAATTAACAGTACTACAAAGTTTTAGTAATGATGAGAAGAATACTTAACTCACAAGATCTTATCTTTCCCTATAGTAACAAACTCCAAAAATAAAAATAAAAGTATAAATATGTTGTGATAATCTAATTATTATGTATTTCATTGTAGATAAAAAAATTTTTTATGAAGGAATCATTAATTATGTATCTCATTGTACATAAAAACTATTTTTTTTTTTCGAAGAATAAATAGCAATGCTAAAAACTGTTTCCCAATTCATTTTGTTTGCACAATAGGAATTTTAACACTTCATAAAACTAAAAGAGTTATGATTATCAAACTCTTTCCAAATAGCAATATAATACCAAAAATATGATAGCATGTTCTATATAAGTTTGCTCATGCTTACAATGTATCACTCATCAATCTGTAATTTTAACAACGTCATAACTGACGACACTGAGTGATAATTAATCTTGGTTTCCTGGATAAACATATAGTACATAAAGTAAACTCAGCTTCAAAATTCAAAACAAGCAACAGCAGCTTACATTTTTAAAGTACAATGAAACCTATGTATGTATATAATTTATATCTTTACCCAGTGTCACTCGTGTAACGGTCGTAGTTTGGAAAATGGTGTGGTAGGATGAAGTCAATCACTCTCATATCACAGGAAGCTTGTAATGGTAACAAACGACATTGAGAGTAATTATATATACACGCACATATATTATACATACACACATACATACATACATACATATATATATATATATACATATATATATATATAAATATATATATATATATATAAATATATATATATGTATGTATAATATATAATATTCATATATATATATATATATATATATGTATATATATAATATATAATATATATGTATATATAATATATAATATTCATATATATTTATATATATATATATATACATAATATATATATATATATATATATACATATACATATATATATATATATATACATATATATATAATACATAAATATATATTATATATTAATTATTATAATATATATATATATATATATATAAAGATATATACATATTTTATTCTTGAAGTTATCCTCTGTAAGGGGGGGGGAAACTGCTTAATGTTGAAAATTAATAATAGGGATAATCATACAGAGGTAATCTAACAAAATGTATGAAAGTAATCCATTGAATGTTTTTGCTAGAAGGGCGGTTTTTTTTTTCCCTGCAGCGATACGAGCCGAGTTTTGGCAACATGCAAAGCTATTGAAAATCGAAGTGGACCGACATAAGAAATCACAGTAACTTCGTACAGGGTGAACAACAACAACTACTACTACTATTACTACTACTACTACTACTACTAACAATAATAATAATAATAATCATATAGAATGAATAAAAATAAAAAGAATAATTAAATGTTATTAAATAGAAAGAATAATAGTAAAACGAATTATTAAATAAATTAAATAGAATGAATGAATGAATGAACAATAATAATAATAATAATAATAATAATAATAATAATAATAATAATAATAATAAATGAGTAACAATAGAAAATAATAGTAGTGTAATTATGATAGACCCAAGAAAAACATAAAAGGCAAGTAAGTTCGGCCAATGCTCAAACAATGGCCGGAAGAGATAAGAATTTCCGTCCACCCAGTTACGAGAAAAACACCCCTACAAAATCGCATGTTAAAATAGCGACAATAATGTGATTAATCAAGTTAGACGCCCTTTCTGATCAAAAACCACACAGAACAAAATATTACATTTGATAAATTTCCACCCAAATTCAAGTGTTTCATGAGTGAAATTTCCTTTCTTAATAAAGTTAAACGCCCTTTCTGATTAAAACCACCCAGAACATAATATTACATTTGATAAATTTCCACCCAAATTCAGGTGTTTCATGAGTGAAATTTCCTTTCTTAATAAGTTAAACGCCCTTTCTGATTAAACCACCCAGAACAAAATATTACATTTGATAAATTTCCACCAAAATTCAAGTGTTTCATGAGTGAAATTTCCTTTCTTAATCAAGTTAAACGCCCTTTCTGATTAAAACCACCCAGAACATAATATTACATTTGATAAATTTCCACCCAAATTCAAGTGTTTTACGAGTGAAATTTCCTTTCTTAATAAAGTTAAACGCCCTTTCTGATTAAAACCACCCAGAACAAAATATTACATTTGATAATTTCCACCCAAATTCAAGTGTTTCATGAGTGAAATTTCCTTTCTTAATAAAGTTAAACGCCCTTTCTGATTAAAACCACCCAGAACATAATATTACATTTGATAAATTTCCACCCAAATTCAGGTGTTTCATGAGTGAAATTTCCTTTCTTAATAAAGTTAAACGCCCTTTCTGATTAAACCACCCAGAACAAAATATTACATTTGATAAATTTCCACCAAAATTCAAGTGTTTCATGAGTGAAATTTCCTTTCTTAATCAAGTTAAACGCCCTTTCTGATTAAAACCACCCAGAACATAATATTACATTTGATAAATTTCCACCCAAATTCAAGTGTTTTACGAGTGAAATTTCCTTTCTTAATCAAGTTAAACGCCCTTTCTGATTAAAACCACCCAGAACAAAATATTACATTTGATAAATTTCCACCAAAATTCAAGTGTTTCATGAGTGAAATTTCCTTTCTTAATAAAGTTAAACGCCCTTTCTGATTAAAACCACCCAGAACAAAATATTACATTTGATAAATTTCCACCAAAATTCAAGTGTTTTACGAGTGAAATTTCCTTTCTTAATCAAGTTAAACGCCCTTTCTGATTAAAACCACCCAGAACATAATATTACATTTGATAAATTTCCACCCAAATTCAAGTGTTTTACGAGTGAAATTTCCTTTCTTAATCAAGTTAAACGCCCTTTCTGATTAAAACCACCCAGAACAAAATATTACATTTGATAAATTTCCCACAAAATTCAGGTCTTTTATCAGTTGACAGTTTCTTCCTGTAAAATTGTGGACAAACGCTGTGGTTAGTGATTAGGAAGTTGTTAAGTGCATTTTCTGTTCTAATGTTTTTCTTTTTTTAATATGATGATAAAATAGATAAACAATACATTCAATAAAGGTCACTTCTGTATGTGTCAATTTCTGTTTTTAATGTTTTTCTTTTTCTATTATGATAATAAACTAGATAAAAAAATTCATTTCAATAAAGGTCACTTCTGTATGTGTCAATCTCACAAATGAAGTTAATACTGTAATAGCTTTCACAAGAGTCAAAATCTCTTGAATGAAGATAATAATGGATTTCGAATGTCTATTAATTTTCTTTAAATATAATGATGAACTAGATAGTCATAATACATTCAATGAAGTGTCATTTCTGGATGCGTCATCAACTCCAAATGAAATTAATAATGGGTTTGACAAGATTTGCAATTTCGCAAGAGAAGTTAATAATAGATTTTTTATGTTCTAATGATTTTTCTCAAATTAGTTAATAAACTAGATAATCACAATTCATTCAATGAATTGTAATTTCTAGATGATTCATAATCTCACGAATGAAATTAATAATATATTTCTAATGTTTTAATGATTTTATAAAATTTATGATAAATGCGATCCTCATAAATGATATATCACTTCGATTAACAGTGATACACAATCTAACCCCCCCCCCCCACACAAAAAAAAAGGAAAAAGAAAAAAAAAAAAAAAAAAAACCGAAGTCCATGAATTAAGAGGTCACTGGCATATAAAAACATGTGAAACCTTATCATGAATCACATACACCTACAGCCTATTTCTATCAGTCCAGTAGTTTCATCATCCTTTTTATATTAAAGGTGAAAATAAGATCTCTGAGGAATGCTTGATAAATTTCGAGGACACACACACACACACACACACACATATATATATATATATATATATGTGTGTGTGTGTCTATATATATATGTATATATATATATATATAATGTATGTATGTGTATATATATATATATATATAAATTCCCAAAGCAATCCACAGAAGCCATATTTTTCACTTTTGAAAAAAAAATTTATTGAACTACTGGACATTTCCAACTTCCTTTGCGGTACAATTTACCTTGCGGAACATTCATAAATGTATTTTTTTTTTTTTTTTGTAAGAACAGTCACTTAGTGACCTTTTGGAACTTACATTCTTCTATCTGGGGTCGTATTGTGCAACCAATTTGGGAGTTCATTAATCAAAATTGACGAAGTTATTTCAGGTCAAATGGCAAAAATACAATTATGACAATGAGAAACCATATGACAAGTAGTGAAGTATATCAACACACATTGGTGGGTCTTTAATAATAAATGTAGTGGATTTATTAGATTGTCAAAACTGGAAATAAGACTGCGCGTAGTGCACGATGTCCCTTCTGGATATCATATGGCGGAAAAGAACGTGTTTGACCAAGATAAACTGAGGGAACGATATTGGACAAACAACTGTTGATTATAAACTAACTTGATAAAAAATGAAGTGCAGGAAGAGATGAGCCTAACGCGAGTCCGATGATGGAGAGAGAGAGAGAGAGAGAGAGAGAGAGAGAGAGAGAGGTGACTAGCAGCAATGTGGACTCGAAGAATTTTTGTCACGGGAACCAGCGCTGGGGCCGTAAGGTGATTCAGCGCCAGAATGCAAAAGGGAAAACAAACTTTATGTTTTATGAAGAAAAACTTATGAGATTGCACAGCACAATGGGAGGCAGGCAGCCTGCTAAGAAGCAGATTGAGCCAAGGCTGATGGACGCGGCAACAAGAAGTTATCAATGCCTACAGGCGCACTGACGGCGCTACCCGCCTTTGGATTGATGATAAGGAACTCTCACGGTCTAGAACAATATATATCTGTATATTGTTTGCATAAAACATCCAAAAATCTAGTTATGCCGCAATATGCAATTGCTATTTAAAAAAAAATTCTAACCATCAAATATTATTTAGGCATTTCCTTGCTTACTCAATGCAAATATACGGAGTCTCAATTTCCCTTCACAGCCTTTTTGAAATACCTCTATAAGAAAGGGCAGTAATAAATATAAGCAACGAATTATCTCCCTTTCAAAGAATATAAGTTTAATTTGAGTTCCAGTTATATATCAAGAAGCAAACCTATAAATTTCATCAGAATTACTATAAAAACCCAATATTGTAAATACCAAAACATCACTTGTTACTACAAAATCAAACCCGACATAGGCATATTAATGATTATGAGCTGTCAATATTCCAGTAATAACATCTCTTCAATATGCAACGAGAGAGAGAGAGAGAGAGAGAGAGGAGAGAGAGAGAGAGACCACTTGAGGCTATAGCACACGAGTGATGTATTCACAGTATAGATTTTCAACATGTACATCTATTTCTGTTAATAATAATTATCTATTTAGCGTTAAAGGACATAAGTACGGAATTACATAAAACATAATAGTTTATAAAATACCATAAGAACGAAATAGAAAAATATAATAGTTTATCAAATGACATAAGCAAGGAATTATAGAAATATATAGTTTATCAAGTGGCTTAAGCAATGAGTTATAAAAAAAAATATATTTTATTGAACGACCAAAACACGAAATTATGAAAAATTGTTTATTAAATGACCAAGCACGGAATGACAAAAAAAAAAGTTTATAAAATGACATAAGCACGGAATTATAGAAAAATAGATTTTCAAATGACATGAGCACGAAATTATAGAAAAACATAATTAAGAAAAGACAAACAAGGAATTATAGAAACAAAGAGTTTATTATAATACATAAGCACGGAATTATAAAAAAAAAACAGTTTATTAAACGAAATAAACACGGAATTATAGAAAAAAAATAGTTTATGAAATGACATGAGCACGGCATTATAGAAAAACAGTTTATTAAACGAAATAAACACGTTATTATAGAAAAACAGTTTATTAAACGAGATAAACACGGAATTATAGAAGAAAAAGTTTATTAAACGAGATAACACGGAATTATAGAAGAAAACAGTTTATTAAATGACAATCACGGAATTATAGAAAAAGTTTATCAAATGACATAAGAACGGAATTATAGAAAAACATAGTTTATTAAATGACATGAGCATGGAATTATAGAAAAACAGTTTATTAAAAGATATAACCACGGAATTATAGAAAAACAGTTTATTGCATGACATAAGAACGGAATTATAGAAAATATAGTTTATTAAATGACAAACACCGAATCATACAAAAAGTTTTTTATATGACACAAGCACGTTATTATAGAAAAGCAGTTTATCTAATGACATAAGCACAGAATTATAGAAAAAGGTTTATTAAATGACATGAGAACGGAATTATAGAAAAAAAGTTCATTAAATAAAATGATCACCGAATTATAAAAAAAAATATATAGTTCATTAAATGACATGAGCACGGAATTATAGGAAAAGTTTATTAAATGACATAAGCACCGAGTTATAGAAAAAACAGTTCATTAAATGACATAAGCACGGAATTATAGAAAAACAGTTTATTGAATGACATAAGCACGGAATATAGAATAATATAGTTTATGAAATGGCATAAGAACAATCATATGGAAAAAGAAATAAGTTCC
>NC_090759.1:63495129-63497629 GCF_036898095.1 Palaemon carinicauda
TTAAATGAATAAGTTTAACCGTTATATATATATATATATATATATACATATATACTGTATATATATATATATATATACATATGTATATATATATTCATAATCCCATACTACACACATACACACATTCAATTATATATATATATATATATATACATACAGACACAATCTCATATTACACGCACATTATTTAATATATATATATATATATATATACATACAGACACAATCCCATATTACACGCACATTATTTAATATATATATATATATATATATAGGTTCTCCACATAAAATAACATGAAGAAGTAACTATCTCATTAAGAAATAAGACCCAAAATGACATTCCACAAGGCATCAGGACGTGACACAGGATTGGCGTCCGTAATGATTACTTATAAGAACTTAATTGGAGTCCAGGTAATAATAATATTTCAATCAGACAGCAGTCATGACATCCCATAAAGTGAAACAGTTGTTTCTATCATAATATATATAGAAATAAATAATCTTTCCAATTGAGTACTTCTGTCCATAAATAAAAATATGAAACTTCCAAGTTACTGGGCAACTAATGCACTACTGCTATCGATATACTGTAAGTGTTTTTCACATACAAGTAACATGTTAACAAGTCAAACTCCCAATCACATGAAAAATCAATTGCCGGTACATATACATATATTTAAATACATATACATACATATATATATATATATATATATTCATATATGTATGTATGTATATATGTGTATATATATATATATATATATGTGTGTGTGTGTGTGTGTGTGTGTATATATAGATAGATATGTACATATGTATATTTATACACAAATAATGTAATTATATAAAGAGAACTATCTGCAATATATATATATATATATATATACATATATATACATATATACATATATATACATATATACATATATATATACATACACAGTATACAGTATATACTGTATTTTTATCATGAAAAATACTTCTAAACAAGGATAAACTAAGAACATAGTTCATATTATGTATTTGGAATAAAAAAAAAAATTGACAATTCGAAATTTACAATCTTAAAAAAGAAAATTATATAATCTTGACTTCATTTTGAGGAGTATTTACAGACCGTGGACCTGTCCCCCAAAAAATCCGAGCCAGATAGACTTGACTCATAATCTTGAGGATTTTGAATTTCATGTATCATAATTAAGAAATATCCAATAAAATCAAATTGGAAAAAAAGTCCCGTGACCCGATTCAACAACACCGCCGCAAATATCAAATAAATATGCAAAAAGATGACACAAGGAATCGCTGCTAATAACCCGTATGTTGAGTCGCAAAACTTCAGTTGTCATTAAAGCAATGGAGATAAAAACGGTACTTATATTGCAAGACACGTATCGGACCCGTTCGAGGTTGAAAGTTCCGAAGACTCCCACATAACTCCTGCATTTCTCCTTAAGAATAAGAAAATCGAAGAAAACCGGAGAATGCATTCACGTATAAGTAACAAAAAGGAAAAAAACTTGCAATTTTCCCGGCATTATTTCGGGACCAGCAATTTTACAAACTTGATGTCTTTCTTATCTCGGTAATAGTATCCTCATGTACAAAATTATACAATAAATTTAACGAGTATTCTCATCGGTTTACGCTATCTTCGATAGATATTAGAGAAAGGCGAGTCTACAATAGTTTTCACGATAAAAACAATAACGTAGGACTCCCACAGACATGAAATAAAGAAGTGATATTAAATTAAACAGATGTTGACGATTATAGATTAAAACACATTTTTGTCACAGCACATCGCACCTCTGCGATAAATTAACTGCACAATGTGTAAGTATATATACATATGCACATAATTAAGTAGTTTTCTAATTAATTGTTACATATATCAAGTAATTTACATTATGTTGCATTTCATTTTTAAGATAGTTGGTAGTGGAGTTTATTACACAACTGACAGACAACAAACAACATATTTGGATACACATTGTGTTTTTTAATTTATTATTATTACTACTATGAGTCTACGAAAAAATTCCACGAACTTGCCGTATAAGGCTGCCACAGGAACGAATGGTACATACGTATAATTTTGCATGGCAAAAATAGACCTTACACGTAAACAAACTATCCGAAAAGAAAGAGAAATAGCGAGAGGGAACAACGAATAAAACAAAGAGGAAACGAAAAACAGGAAGTAGGGCGTATAAAAGGGAACCGTAGGAAAACAGATAAAGCCTGTATTAGATGGGGTGCAACTGCGCCCTTTCCCTTGGGAGAACCCTCTCCAAACCGGGACCAGTTGGCCACTTTATGCATAACGGAGCAGAGAGAGAGAGAGAGAGAGAGAGAGAGAGAGAGAGAATGCTAATACAATTCAAGTGGATGAACAAATAGACGTCGATAGTTCTTGCCCCTGACAGCGTCGATACTCCTGGGGTGTCAAAGTATACATTGGTATCAAACAATCAATATACAGAATGGAAATCGGATT
>NC_090759.1:63502629-63512629 GCF_036898095.1 Palaemon carinicauda
GGAATAAGCAAAAGTCTATACGCTGAAGGTTACGATCACGCAAGCCATTAGAATATTAGGGCATTAGGGCTTGTAGTAACAATTTCAAACGATAAAGGATAAAGACTGACATGTGAACAATGTACCTAGCTGAAGTAATTTCCTGATGAAGAATCAGTATGGGAATTAAACGAAATTAAATTATGGGAGGCAGAATCTTGCATAGCTCGGACATCTAAATCAATTTTTTCACAATTTATGGCAACGTTTCACTATCTACCCTTTCTGATTGGGAATATTAACATGGTGAAGGGGTTTGTGTATCGTCATATCAGTAAAGCTGTCTAGGTACGGCCACCCACACTAGGTCGGTTTGCTGTGAGTAATCAGACAAAATTCTCCCATCATCATCAATCCGTCGTTGGTCACCGTGGTGATGAAAACTACCCAAACCCCAACCTTGAATAAGGTCATGTCTGAGGCCTTTGCCATACAGTAGACTAGAAACGGATGCATTTGATGTTGTCCAGTATCTAAAACAAATTAAATTAAACTGGGTTTGCGTTCATCAAGCTTCTTTTCTAGCATAATTTTGTTAGCGTGGAATACTTAAAACAGATAAGACAAAAATTATGATTAAAGATTACAATGGTTTTAAAATCAATTGCTCTTAAATTATGCCAAGGTTCACTTAGGTAATCTGACTTCTTTCAATTTTTCAAATTAACTAATCTATTCGCACAGACACTCATGCAATTAAGTATTGCAAAAGATCTCAATTGCTTTTACCTCTACTCATGTTAGTTGCTTGCTTGTCTCACTCCCAATGAGATTTTCTCATGGCAATTTTAACCACTTTACTCGTTTTTTATCTACAGACTTTAATAATCGCAAACTTATTCCCTTCCATTTTTCTTTCTCTCTGCCTGCAATAATCGTCAACGCCAGAAGACAAAAAAAAAAAAAAAAAAAAAAAAAAAAAAAAATGCAACGACTTCCGCAAGTATTCAGTGAGTAATACCTCGAGCTTCAAAAAAAGATAAAAAAAAAATAAAATTTGGGAAAAAACGGGGTCCTTAACAACCCCGAAATTGGCCAGTTTACAAGCAATTGTAACATGACATTTAGCCATTTAGCTTCGTTATTGCTCCTGCATGAAAAGTTTTGCCAGAAAAACTGATCCTTGCAAGAAGGTGACTCTCTTCAAATACCAGAGCCTGACTTGCCTAGCGTCTCTCTTCTGCGGGAAACTGTTACCAGAATGTGGATTGGATTTTTTGAATTTGGGCCACATGGCCCGGCGGAGGGGCCCCGCAGTCAAAGTAACAGTAATAAATACCTTAATTGCGGTTTACTTAAATGATTATTAAATAAGAGACGTATAAGAGACTCGTTTCACTACCAGAGACTCAGCGGTTAAGTATCACTATCTGTAGGTTTTTACCATTTTAGCACAATTGTCTGGTCCTTTCTAAACAGTTTATTTCTTACAACAATAAAAAACAGTCTATAAATAAACATATTTTTTGTGGCCAAAAAGGCAAGCGGAAATACAGAGAGAGAGAGAGAGAGAGAGAGAGAGAGAGAGAGAGAGAGAGAGAGAGAGAGATGCAAATTGAGCGAAATTGACACTCAAGCATAGCAAGGATTGACACCAAATATCGCGATGGCTTCCAAACAGTATATAATTTTTAATCTAATGACTATGTGGGGGAGAGAGAGAGAGAGAGAGAGAGAGAGAGAGAGAGAGAGAGAGAGAGATCTGGGGGGCGTAACCACCTTTTTGACAGATTGTGTGTAGGGAGGAGACGACGAGAAGAAAGAAGAAAGAGAAAGAAAGAACCGGGGAGATAGAAAAGAGATGGGAGGAACCTCTAGCTATTATTATGTTGATATAAACCCCCTGATTTATGAGCTGTGCCTGAACGCATAAAATATTCAATTGCGTCAGTCTTAATCAATGAGTTTTTTTTTTTCAAGTGGAAGTGCTCGCTTGGGATTATGATAATGATAAAAGATGATCAAGATGGTGACGATAACGATGATGGTGATCATAATCTTTTTTACTGAGAACAAATGGTGTTTTATATTTTGTCTTTCTGTATAAATTTATGATATCTTGCAGTTTAGTTTGTTCCCAGTCTTAAAAAAAATATTTTTAGGTATATTTCCGTTTATTTTGTTTCCAATCTTAAAAGTAATTTAACTTCAAGTTTTGATAAAATGAACGAATGGATTTCAAGCTATTTAACGGAGTTTACTCGTTTGTCAGCATTTAAAATAATAATCTGACAATGATAATCTTTTTTTTATGTTTCATGTGGAGGGTAGTGGCAGTTTACATATGCTACCATGTAAAAAAAAAAAAAAAAAAAAACTTAATTTTAATAGGAAATTCTCTGTAAAAACACTTCTCGGCCGTATTTCAGTAAAATACAGGCGACCGTAATTTTTACCCTTTGTTATTATCTTTACCGGTTGGTGACCGTAATATCATTCCTTTGCGTCAATATATCAGTTCTTAAAATGGTAAAAACCCTGGAATAAATGTTGCCTGACAATTACCGTTTTTTAATGCAAATTTTTAACAGTATTTGCTTAATTAGGCCTATTGTATCTTGAATACTTTACTGTTGTTCCTGCCTTATGATATTTCCTTACAGTTTTTCTTTGCAATCTCATATCAAAGGTGTGGTCATTGTACATTACGTTTAATTTATTGCCTCTTTCTTCAAGCAAATTTACTTCATTCACTACATATGCTTCGTAGGATTCTCAAAACGTTCCCACGGGTAAAAGTTGATTCGTTGTTTATAATAATTCAAAAGTAATTTGTCTAACACGATCTTAGTTATTAATAATAATAATAACAATAATAATAATAATAATAATAATAATAATAATAATAATAATAATAATAACAACAACAATAACAAAAACAATAATAATAATAATAATAATAATAATAATAATAATAATATAAACGGATATTTCTGTAAAATCGCAGTCATATTATAATCTGTAATCGCATTAGAAACACAATTTTAGAAAAAAAACTAACATATACTGTATTTATTCTAGGATTATTATTATATTATGATCATCATCATCGCTATCTTCATTATTATTATCAATATTATCAAGTAAGAACTTGTATCTTTATAACAACTAAATCTCTTGAAAATTAAGTTGCAAAGGCGGCGGCTCTAAAATAAACAGAAGTAAACGAAGTAGACAATCTAAAAAAACTTATGTAAAAAAGAAAACATACAAGATACAATGGAAACTGACACGCTCATTTTCCTTTGGAAATAATTCCAAATCCTACTATTTATTTCGTAACAGAGATAAGAAACCCCTGACAGGTAACACGAAATGGCAAGACAGATTGGAAGCTCATCCATCACATCTCATTGACGATTAAGACAAGCCTGGGTTTCCCTTATCAAAATGAATTAGAATATTCGCACTCCCTCCCTTCCAATAACTGCAATGTAACGGTAGATAAGGAATTAAGTCAATCAAAATTTAATCTTGCGGTGACTTAGGTTTGTTGAATTATTGAATTTACTGAACTGAAAAACCCAATGGACACTTAAAAAAAAAAAAAAAACGTAAATTTTAATCGGAGATTAAATCTTGTGGTAACTCAGGTTTGTTGAATTATTGAATTTACTGAACTGAAAAACCCAATGTTCACAGTTTAAAAAACCCGTAATTTTAATCATATATTCTCCGTATAAATATACTGTTCTCAGACTATTTCCGTAAAATACGGCTGATCGTAATTTTTACCCTACACTGTTAAAAAAACCCACCGTAATTTTAATCAGATATTCTCCGTATAAATATACTGTTCTGAGCCGTATTTCAATAAAATACGGGCGGCCGTAATTTTACCCTGCATTGTTATTATCTTTTACGGGTTGGTGACCGTAATATCACTCCTTTACGTCAAGATATCAGTTTTTAAAACGATAAAAATCCTGGAATAAATGTTGCAAGATAATTACCGTTTTTTTAAAACAAATTTTTAACTATGTACTTCGCTATAATCTTCTACAGGTTGGTGACTGTAATATCACTCCTTAACGTCAATGTATCCGTTTTTAAATCAGTAAATGCCAGGCAACATTTACTCAATGATTTTTACCGTTTTTATTTTTATGACAAATTTTTAACACTGTAGCTAATTCTTATTAGATAATAAAACGTGCTATTATTTTCATTTCTTCATACTTAGCTATAAAATTTGCACTGGAAAAAAAAAAAAACAGAAATGACTGGCAACATTTATTCCAGGATTTTTACAGTTATAAAAAAGGATATTTTGACGTAAGGAAT
Source organism: Palaemon carinicauda (assembly GCF_036898095.1). Taxonomy (NCBI): domain Eukaryota; kingdom Metazoa; phylum Arthropoda; class Malacostraca; order Decapoda; family Palaemonidae; genus Palaemon; species Palaemon carinicauda. Next base: position 63,506,953 of record NC_090759.1, read on the forward strand.
GATATTACGGTCACCAATCCGTAAAATATAAGAACAAAGGATAAAATTGCGGTCGCCTGTATTTTAAAGAAATACGGCTGAAAACAGTATATTTTTACGGAGAATTTCCGATTGAAATTACGGTTTTATCCAACAGTGTAGTCTAGGTCTAATAAGCTTCCAGTTAAGTAAATTATCCTGAGAGAGAGAGAGAGAGAGAGAGAGAGAGAGAGAGAGAGAGAGAGAGAGAGAGAGAGAGAGAGAGAGAGACAAACCTATCAGGTCACATATAAGAAAAATATCAATACAAAGAGTTAAAATTTTAAATCCAAAAGGGACTTGAAAGGAAAAGACTGCTCCATACGTGAAATGCCAACTCACTTGGAGACAATTCCAGTGAATATTTTTGCCTAATTGCTACGCCAGATGAATAGATCAATCCATCAATCACCATCACCTTACTTTGCGAATCTCTATCCTATGTGCAAAAAGTTATGATACAATGCAACATATAAATAATACATTTCGCTGTTTAATGTTCTAATAATACTACTAGTGCTAATGCGAAATAGAATAATAATAATAACAATAATAATAATAATAATAATAACAATAATAATAACAATAATAATAATAATAATAATATCCTGTAAATAAATTTGGATAAAAAACGTGGGGGCACCCTCTTGTCAAATCAAATGAAGAACTCAAGTAAAAAAAAAAAAAAAAAAAAAAAAAAAATAATAATAATAATAATAATAATAATAATAATAATAATAATAATAATAATAATAATAATAATAATAATATCCTGTAAATAAATTTGGATAAAAAACGTGGGGCACCCTCCTGTCAAATCAAATGAAGAACTCAAGTATATAAAAAAAAAAAAAGAAAAAAAAAAAAAAAAAAAAAAAAAAAAAATAATAATAATAATAATAATAATAATAATAATAATAAAAACAAAAATGTTTTCAATTTCTAATAATAAGCAAAAAAAATTATAAGCATACAGGTAATAATAATAATAATAATAATAATAATAATAATAATAATAATAATAATAATAATAATTATGATAAAATAAAATGCTGTGAATAAATTTGCATAAAAACCTGGGGGCACCTTGTCAAATCAAATGAAGAATTGAATTAAAAAAAGATTTTATGATAATAATAATAATAATAATAATAATAATAATAATAATAATAATAATAATAATAATGATAATAATAAATACCATTTCAGTTTATAATAAAATGGAAAACAATCATAAGCCTACAGGTAATAATAATAATAATTATAATAATAATAATAATAATAATAATAATAATAATAATAATAATAAAAATAATAAAAATAATAAAAATAATAATAATAATAATATTAATAATTGTCCAACCTATCACATCAAGAAAGCCAAAAATAAGAAAAAATAAAAACGAGAATCAAAGCTCGCCCATTCCCTCCCTCAGGACGCAAACGTTAAAAGTTCACTTGCAAATTGCACAATGACGAAATTATTCATCGTTAATCTTTTTTTTCCTTTTATCCGAGGGTTAAACCAGACTCCCACTATTTCTTAGCATCTTTATTTTGCATTTATAAATCCATCATCAATTTTCTTTTCGTATTTAAGGCGTTTATTTATCACCGAGTGCACCGTATTAATTTCAAATTCCAAGAAGATGAATTCGTACGTCTGAATTCATAAACATTATTTATATTCCGGTGATAAATTTTCTCTGCTTTTGCGCATGTCCAAATATATTACTATTATCAATTTTTATGTGATAACATTTACGGCCATTGTTCTGGTGATGAAATTTCTCACAGAGATACGATATATTTGCAAAAACATCAGTAATTTTAGAAATAAAATTCGTAAAATGCACGGAACGCATAATTTTGCAAACGGATATGATAAAACTCATTTCTTTTGTAAGTCTAAAATCATAAATATCTCATAAAAAGATTTTTCAACTTATGCGTTCGTTAAAACTAGCAAACAATAATAACAATATCATAGAATTTTTCATTTTATGTGAACACCGATATAACCGTCTTTACAATATCTATAAGAGTAATTATCAAATTACTTAACAATATTTATAAAATAAAAAAATTCTCAAATTACTTAATATTAATGAAATTAAAAACTCTTAAAATACTTGGCAATATTCATAAAATTAGAAATTCTCAAATTTCTTAACAATATTAGAATAAAAATTCTCAAATTATTTAATGATATTTATCAAATTAAAACTTCTAAAACTACTTAAAAATACAGTATTTATGAAATTGAAAATTCTCAAATTGCCTAACAATACCTATAAGAATAACAATTTTCAAATTACTTATAAATATTTATAAGATTAAAATTTATCAAATTACTTGACAATATTTATAAAATTGAAAATTTTCAAATTACTTAATATTTATAAGATTATAAATTCTCAAATTACTTTACAACACTTAAAAGATTAAAAGTTTTCAAATTACTTAACAATACTTATAAGATTAAAAAGTCCTCAAATTATTTATAATTATTCATATATAAAAATTTACCCAACTTGTATGGAAGTCAAAATACACAAACGTGTGTCTGCCTTATGGGGGGGAAAAATCGGATTTTTCCAACAACGTAATACCCATCTTGTCTCTTTCCCTATTATCTAAATCTCTCCCAACGCGAAATATATCCAGGACAGCAAACTTCATTACAGATTCAACGAGGAGGAGGTCACGTGACCTTCGTTTTCTAAGCGAGGGTCACGGGGTCAGCCAGCAATTTGAGTTCAAAGTAATATTTCCATCCTTCGCCCTTTCCTTTCCTTGATTAATTCCGAGGATTTCCATAAGGTTCCTCTCTCTATCTTTTGTTATTTTGCGGAATAATTTATTTCCATGAATCCTTGAAAACTATATATTAGAAACTTCATTTGATGAGGGAAATTAATTTGTTTCTCTTTTAACAGTTAATTAAAATTCTTAGCTATAATATATGGCAAATCAAAAATAAATAAAAGGAAAGAACTAAAATGCGAAATATTTTTTCATGAATCCTTGTAATTGATATAATAAAAACTTATATTTGATGAAGGAAATTCATAACATTTCGCGTTTAATTATTCCAGCTATAATAAAAAAATCAAATTAATAAAAAAATTAAATAGCAAAACATATCAATAAGAAATAATTCAATTCTTTATATTCTTTCAACGTAATTTCGATAACTAATGCAATAAAGAAATTCCCTCCACAACTGAATATGAAGGACAAAAGCTCATTATAATATCTGACCCTTCTCTTTTAATCTTAGTTGAAAAATCCTTAAGGCAGTTAGCTACATGATAGGCTCTAGACCGCGAACTTTGGTTCAAATATCGATAATATTTCATCTTTTAAGTACACTTTGTCTTCAATTTTATAATAATACGGAGGATTAAAATGCGATCATGTTATTATGGAGAGGTTGAAAGTTTTTTTTTAATCTTCAATCCTAAGATATGTTTTCAGTTTACTCGTCAATTAACTGAAAACAGGAAAGTAATTTATGTACATAACATAAGTTTCCTTGGTTAAATTTATCCAATAAAAAATATTTAGATTTCGATGTTAACTTAATTCTAAGATATTTCCTTCAAAACTATCAAATTCAATCTAGTAGCGTATATTTTCCCACCTCCAGACATATTTATAGCATACTAACAAAGAATTAAAACATCAAATTATGAAAATTATTATAGTAGCAAAATACGTTATAAAAGCAGTCTTAACTAATATCAGTGAAACATGCAATATATTGAAATAACTTGGTAACTGTGTTGTAAAAGCATGGAAAACATGAAAGCATGCGCAACTATGTTGAATTATCAAAGCAAAGATAGTCAAAACCAAAAATTGTGACATATCTAAAGAGCATGATTTTAGAGAATTTGTTTTATGATGAATTTAATCAGCCGATTTCTAGCTGTGCTTGGATCTGCTATTAATATATAAATGTTCACACTCGCTCTAAAGCCCTAAAAAGGACGAAAGAGTCTCAATACTCGAGTTTTTAATTTGAATTTCATAAATCCAATTCAAACTATGAATGATTCCCTTCGCCCAGCACCGATTGTTCAAATAACGAAGAGAGAGAGAGCTTATATATGGAGGAGTTACCGAGATTTTAGGAAACTTGCAAACAAAGAAATGCAGAGTTGAATACCAGAATATTTGGCTAATTACCAAACACAAATATACTAGAAAAAAAACTTAGTTCCTTTAGACCTAACAGTACATTAATTTTCGATTCATTGATGATTAAAACAATATAAATCCAACTAAAACTTAAAAAAAAAGAAAAAAAAAAGTAACAATAGGCATGATTTCGAATGTGATCATTCTTGCTCCATTCATTGAGAATATTTTTCATACATATTTACTAAATAACATTAAGTCATTCCTTGTTGAGTACTTTAATTTTGACCAAACTGACACTTAGACAAAGTAATTATAGGAAAAGGAATCATAATACTCTTACAGATCTACTAACCGCAGTTTAACTCTACTGAAAGTTACTATTGACAGATCCTGTATGTTAAAAGATATGCTGATTGATAAACAGATACAAAAACGGAGGAGCATAACCAAATGTTTAAAAGTATTTCTTGATAATGAATTTGCATTGATCTCCCATGAATTAATATGCTTAAAAAAATAATATACATACATACATATATATATATATATATATAATATATATATATATATATATATATATATATATATATATATATATATATATATATATATATATATATATATATATATATACATATAATAAGATATATATATATGTATATATATATAATATACATATATATATGTATATATATAATATATATATAATATATATGTACAATATATACATATATATATAATATATATATAATATATATATATATATATATATATATATATATATATATATATATATATATATATATATATATACACACAATATATATATATATATATATATATATATATATATATATATATATATATATATATATATATATATATATATATATATTTACAAATTCTTGTCTGATTTTCAGTTCCCAATCTGATGTATTGATTTATAATAGTTGAAATCAGTAGATATCGATATTAAAGGTCAAATGGCATAGTAGGCCAGAAGTTATTCATAATAAAATTAGTCAGTTATGCTAATTCAAGTGGCGATAACATCAATAGGAATAAAGGTATGTCACAAGAATAGATACATTAACAACAGAACATTAAGGAAAAAATAACCAATAGATAAAAATCCAATATTCTGACTAAATTACCAAGCATTTTTTTTTTATTAAAGAGAAATTCTATCAATCTGATTATTCAGTAGCCTCCTAAAATAAACAGAAAAGCTAAGATTTTCCAATGTAAAACCTAGACTTTTACCAAAGGTCTAAAGGGAAAATGATAGATGCCATAGCCTCTGTACATAATTACAAACTTAATTATCACAATTGTACAGTAAAACATTATCTACCCGAATTGCTATAAATGTCCGATATCGTTATGAAAACGCATACATAAATACCGTGACATTCTTTTGTTCCTTATCACACATCAATGGAATAAGAGGCACATAAAACAGCTATAAAAATAATTTTGGGTACTCTCTCTCTCTCTCTCTCTCTCTCTC
>NC_090759.1:63517629-63530129 GCF_036898095.1 Palaemon carinicauda
CTTCATGATAGAAAATAAATCCTGGGATATGAAACCCAAGTTGCAAATAAATATGCTTTTCAATAAGTAACGCAAGCGGCTTTCAGGTAATGTGCTCCACGTTTAATTAATCCCAAATATCAAACAAGTAAATGCAAAACAACCTAATATACTAGTTATACAAGAAATTACTTTTTTTTTTGGGGGGGGGGAATGTACATTACTATAAAATATGTATATTGAAGTTTTATCTTAGTTTAGTTCAATTTTTTTTTTTTGGGGGGAATGTACATTACTATAAAATAATATGAATAATATGTATATTGAAGTTTTATCTTAGTGTTAGTTCAAAATCTCTTAAAATAATGCAGTCATTCGAGTGCATTGTTTTAGTTTTATCAAATTATTCTTCACGTTAAGACAACAAGGTTTTTTCACTTTAAATGCAAAATGTCTCACTCTACACTGTTAAAAATTTGCATTAAAAACGGTAAATGTCTGGCAACATTTATTCCAGGATTTTTTCCGTTTTAAAAACGGAAATATTGACGTAAAAGAATGATATTACGGTCACCAACCCGTAAAAGATAATAAAGGAAGGTAAAATTAAGGTCGCCTGTATTTGACTGAAATACGGTTGAGAACAGTATATTTTTACGAAGAATTTTCGATTAAAATAACGGGTTTTTTTTTTTTTTTCAAGTGTACCCTTCTTTTTACTCTGGACATGTACGGACTAAAATTATGAGTTTTACATTCAACATGACGTTAGTTGTTAAAAAGCTTAAGGGTTTCTTCCAAATACTAAAGAAGGTATTACTAGCAAGACAATACTGGTAAATGTGTTGATCAACAGCGTTCCCAAGGCAAAAGAAGCCAGTAGGGACATGGTTGAAAATTGTCTTGAATGATGGAATGCTCCGCTGAAAATAGAGTCAAAATAGAAGTGCCAAGATAGAGCAGATGAAGTTCTAAAAAAAAAGTGGAGACTGGAGGCGTTAAAATAACCGATAAAAAAGACGTCAAGATAACCTAGAAAATATGACTGCAGATGTTAAGTAAAATCGGCCTTAGAGTTATGTTCAAGTAATGAGTCCGAGTGATTTAAGACTTTAGGTTACAAGGCCTTGCACTAGTGCTTGGGATACTATTCAGTGCCCATATGTAACTAGGGGGAAATTACACAGTTGCACTACGAAGTACAATAAGAGTTTTAACAGAAAAATGGAAGTGGGATTAGAAGCATAACAAAAGGCTTAAAAGATAGGGATGCTAAAAAAAGATCCTTAAATAATGCCAGCAGTGCATAGCTTGAGTTACACCAACTGTACTACCGCTCTACTTATAGGTAACATGATAAAGCCTTTATAATCCCGAAATGAGTTTTTTTTTATTATATACAAAAGTTAAGTCGAGATACAGAACCTTTTGAATTAAGTCATTGAGATTAACATATATAGGCATAAAAAATATACATATCTATATTTTACATATTTTCCTTACAATGTATATACAACATAGATACTGTATATCTCTATGATTACATAAAAATATATGTATACATATACGATTGTATGGGCATGCGTGTGTGTGTAATTACAAGCGACATATTGTGGTGGTGATAGTGAGGTTTACTGGATGACAAGGGTTTGTAAGGTGTGATGGAGAGAGGGAAAGGTACACAAGGAAAGCGTGAAGGTAAGTATTGCTCTAATCTATAAAAGTACATATAGAAGTGGCTCTAACATCACTTGAGATAAATAGGAATGCTTATATTAGGAACTTCATTGTAGAAATAAGACATATGGCAATTGGGTAACTAGGGGCAGAAAAAAAGTGTGATCATATGTTTGTAAAGAAATAGTAATATGAGATTTTGAAAGAGAGAAATACGTATAGGCAGTATATATGAATATAGAATAAGCTTATGTTAGAATAGATAAAAGTTCATGTGAAGTTGTTGAGGATGTATAATATATTAGCTAATCTAAGAACATCTAAACGCATTGCTTGAAAATTTTACAGAGGAATAATTGATTTGCTATACGTGAGTTTGACGTGTCTGTAGTGGTTTAATTTCTTCAAATAGTGAGTGATAAAAAAGAAATTAAGTGAAAGGCGAGTCGATGTGTTTGGAAAAAAATATGGATAAGAAAATGGGCTGTGAACGGCATGTGGAATAGCTGATGTTTGCAGATGATGTAATTCCGATTTAAAATAAGTTGAAGAAAACTACTGAAAATAGAATATTGTGAAATGACTCCGACACGAGAAGGTGAAAATAAATGGAGGCAAGATTGAAGTTACGAGGATCATAAGGGAAACAGGAAGAAAAAGAATATTGAAATGCTTACTTTGTATAGACATTTGTGAATTAGTATAAATGATGATAATAAGATGAGAGATTGGGTGAAGTAACGAAGGTAGCAGAATGTGACCTAAAGACTGCAAAGTGTTTTATGTAGTAAAGTATAAATGGGGAATGTGAATACGATAAAAATGGTAAATGTAGTAGTATATGCGGCATGAAAACATTAATATGTTCAGAAATGTGGAAACACATTTAGTGGTAAAAAAAAAAAAAAAGTTGACATGGTTGAAAGGATGTAACTGAACATTCCGAGGTTCGGTCGACCAGAAAGAAATGTCTGACAATAAATTGGAAAAGTGTGTGTATCTTTCAGAAGTTCTTGTAAGTAGGAGGCAAGGGACGCCTTGTAATTATTGGAGATGGCTTGAAAGACATTGGAAATGAAGGGTTTTGTTATCCAAAATGCCTAAGAGTACGCGAAAAATAGGGGAAAATAGATCTGTATGTTGGGAATGTTCGCAGCAAGAAAATGAGAGAGAAAAGGCGTGCGTGCTGGTTAGATACTGTTTAAAGGCTACTGGAACATATAGGCCTCAATATTCAGTAAGCAAAAGAGAAAGAGCGTGCATGTTAGCTGTGAATGGCAATGTATACGTGTAGGGGGATAAACGAGCTGCTAATGAGTCTTCTTTGTAAGTTTATACAGTTGCGGAAGATTTTAGCACAGGACGTTCAGCTTTTACAAGTCGTTAAAAGTATAAATAAGGAATAATGTTGAAAATAACATTTGTAGAGAGAGAGAGAGAGAGAGAGAGAGAGAGAGAGAGAGAGAGAGAGAGAGAGAGCATAATGAGTGTACGCAAAGCAAATGAGAAATTACATAATTACCAAACAACATTCGGAACATAACTTTTAAATGTTAATGAAAATTCCTTAAGAAAAGACAAGAGCCTCCAATCCATCAACATAAAAGGGTCCGGACAGACCTGCGGTCGCCCAACAAGAAGAGCGAGAGGAGGAAAGCGTAATGACCACATTAGAACGTGCGTGCAAACCATCACACCTAATTTAAACTTACCTGTCTACTTTTAGCCGAGCTACTTACCTGTCCTTATAAGGTCTAAAATCACTAGGGCTCCCTCTGCCCTCCCCGGACCAGACAACCCGGGTCTACTTTACGTGCTTGCTCAAGACGGGTCTAACCTCCTATAAGCCCCCGGGTTGGTACAAAACACGTCGCGAACAAAACTAGTTTTTCTGGGCTTCTCCGAGTCTGGGATCCCTCCGAAAATGTCCGTCAATGAGCGTAAAGCAACTGTTGCCGATTGAAGAAAATGAGTTCGAGCTCATCAATCACAATTCTGTCAGCCCGTCGACTTCAAGAAGTCCGACTGTCTGCCAACTATTTGGTTTGGCTTGGTTCTGTCTCTCTCTCTCTCTCTCTCTCTCTCTCTCTCTCTCTCTCTCTCTCTCTCTCTCTCTCTCTCTCTCTCTCTCACTCTCTCTCTCTCTCTCTCTCAATGATTGCCTGTTTAGTCTTCCAAGTTGGGTTAGATGACTTTATTTTCTTTGAGAACAAATGTTTAGAGGCTCGAAGTTCCTTATTTGTTTTGAAAACAAAAAGTTAAAAAGTACGCAAAAACTTTTGGTTTCGTGCAATCTGCAATGGGTCTTGATGGGAGAGAAAGCTACAGAGTAATATATTGTATTCCACCTAGAGTAATATATTGTACTTCACCCAGAGTAACATATTGTACTTCACCCTCTTTAGAAACTTAATTTTTAAGACATTTATATGTCTTCGTCCCCGTTACCAATACTTAAAGCCGTAGCCCAGAGTCAATACAGATAGCAGTAGCCTCCTAATCATTTATCAGCAATCGAGGGGGATATAGTTCTTGCTTTTAAACGTTGCGTTACACCATCCGTAAATTCCAGTCAAGAAACCTTATCATTCCTTACAAAAGTAGAAGTCGCGTGCTCGAGAAATCATCCAAAACATTCACTCAGTCACAAAATTTCACAAAGTAAACACAAACCAATGAACCCTATATAATAAAGCCAAGTGTGTCTGGGTCTGGCTATATATATATATATATATATATATATATATATATATATATATATATATATATATATATATATATATATATATATATATATATATATATATATAAAATCACGCTAAACTCTCCCCGTCTCTGACGTGGGAGGAGAGGAAGTAGTCATACTCTGGTGAGTTTTTTTTTTTGTGTGTACCAACATATTTAGCCGTCATTATTGACGGGTCGCGCACACTAATATGAAATGAATATTAGTAGATGTCAAGAGAGATGGATCTGTTATAACAACAGAAGATGAAGAAAGGCACCGTTGGATGGAACACTCTAGTGAGGTCATGAATAGAAGATGCGAAGGGAATAATTTGATTGATATACCTGAAGCTGATGAAGACCTTGATGTGCCCGTGAATGAAATCAGTGTGTTTGAAGTCGAAGCTCTCCTTAAAAAAAAAAGCCCCTGAATACGATGGAATAACTGCAGAGATGATATTGGCTGATAATAAAGTGACTCCCAGAATACTTACAAGATTATTTTGTTGAATGTGGCGTGATGAGGCAAAAACTGATGAATGGGAGCTAGGAGTGTTGGTAAAAATGGCAAAAAGGGAGATCTGACTGATTGCAATAATTACAGAGGCATCACACAAACGTCAGTTGTCTTGAAAATATATATTATGCTCATACTAAAGAGACTAGAGAGAAAGATTGATGAAAAGCTGAGAGATGAACAAGCGGGATTTATAAAAGGTAGAAGTTGTAATGACCAAATTTTCCTTTTAGGATATGTTGTACAGCAATGTGTAGAATATAGAAATCCCCTTTTGGTGGCATTTGTGGACTATGAAGAAGCTTTTAATAGTGTGCACCGGCCTATTTTGTGGAGAGCCCTGCATTATTATGGAGTTTTGTAAATCTAATTAAATCAATTCATGAGCATAGTAGGTGCAAAGCTAATGTAAGTGGACTCCTGTCAAATGAATTTCCAGTGAACCGTAGAGTATTCTAAGAGAATGTGTTGTCACCTATGCTGTTTATCTTCATGGATTTTGTAATGCACAGAACAGTTGGGGATGGTGGAGATGGATTGGACTTAACTTGTAATATGAAATTAGCTGATCTAGAGTATGCTGATGATGCTGTCCTTATTAGCAGAACACCACAAGATTGGCAATGCTTGCTTACCAGAATGCATGAAATATCACACGAAGTTGGGCACAAGATAAATAAAAGAGAGATGATGAGAACGGAACATGCAACTGAAGATGAAATACCATTGGGAGGAGAAAGGATTAATGAGGTAGTACCATTTAAAAATTTGGGAATTATGATAACTAATACAGGGTCTTTAGAAATGGAATTTAATGAAAGACTGAAAAACGCAAATCAGATCAAGTCCACTGCATGTCGAATTCAGGCTGGTAAGAGTCCCTGCCGGCAATATTTCAACTCAGAGGAATAGGTTCGAATCCAATGTCAAGGTTAAGTAAGATTTGGAAATCAAATCGCCTCAAATTGCATATAAAAATCAGGCTATATATCAGTTTAGTGAGGTCAGTGTTACTATATGGACAAAGAAACCATATCCAACAGATTTTGTAGATTTGAGAACAAATTCCTCAGAAGAATATTGGGAGTGAAATGGCAGGACAGGATTAGAAATGAAACTATAAGCGATATTACTCTAGTGCCATATGTGGATGAGATATGGTGAGAGGTAGATGGAGATGGTTTGGTCATGCTCTTCGCACTTCCCAAGAGAGATTAGTTCGCCAAACATTTAATTGGGCTCCACAAGGTACTAGACGAGTTGAAAGACCCAGGCCTACATGGCTAAGGACTATGAAGCATGAAGTAGATGATGAATGGAGAAATATTGATTTAAAAGCTCAAGATAGAAACGACAGGCGAAATCTAGCTGAGGCCCTTTGCGTCAATAGGCGTAGGAGGAGATGACGAAGAGATGTAAACGATTCGCAGATAATTTTCTATTTAAAACTTAGACTAAATTCCATATTTGAATTCAGATAATAGTAATTGAACGCCAACGTTAAGTTTCTAAGACCTGAAAAATTTAAGTTAAATATAAATTCTCCTTAATTCCCACCCTTGAAAAAAAAAAGAGCTTTTACTTCTACGTTTCAGAGCTACCAATATTAAAAGAAACTCATATCACTTGATTGCTATATATCTACTATTCAAGGAAAATGAAAATTTTTTATATTACCCTCAAGTAATTATCCGGAGTTTTAATATCTTTGGTATTAATTAACTTAAGCTTTCACAGGGGATGTATACTCTTAAGATATCATACACTCTGCGTTCTCTTCTTATTTCCAGTCATCTGCTACAATAACTTATATTAATATTATTCGAAAAAAAAATTTTGCTATCTTTCTTCACCCTTTATATAACGTCCTAAAATCATTATCAGCCAAGTTCACTAAACAAACCTAACATGAAACCAAGTGCAATAAATTAAACTACTTCACTAAAAGCTAACAAAAAAGTGCAATCAATTAAAAAGTATAAATGAATAACACAGATACGAGCTGAGAGATGCAATAAACACATTATCACTCGAACCGTTTGTTAACGTTGAACTATTTATATTTTAATGTTTTTATAAGGTCTGGTTAAATTGACACGCACTCGTAAATTTCTACCTGATTAAGTCGGCTTTTACTTTCGCTGTGTTGAGATGTCAAGGAATATTTCTTATTTATAAAAGGGTATAGATAGCTTCTGCACAAGTGGTTAGGTGATTTAGGTATCTATTTAGCATATATATATATATATATATATATACAGTATATATATATATATATATATATATATATATATATATGTGTGTGTGTATATATATGTATATGTGTGTATACATATATATACATTTATATATACATATATATATATATATATATATATAAAACATATCAACGCAATATATATCTATATAACTTTGCATATAGTAGTGAATAGTTATAAACCTCTTATTTATCCAGCATTATGTAAAAACGCACTTATGGGTTAGACAGCAAAGTTTATTAAAAAAAAAAATCCAATGAAAATCCAATAAACAATATCAAGTTCCTTAGTTCGATCGATTCAGCTTCCCCCAGATTTTCTTAATTGCACATAATTTCTTTATGACCAGGCGGACCTGAGGAAATGTACAACACTTAAAGCATAAGTAGTCATAATAAAGTAATTAAATAGCCATAAAGACTCGAAAATAATATAGTAGCAAGATAGTTATACCGCCAATTTAAATTGTATTAGACTGCCCTTCAATTAAGCTTCTCCGGGGTTTAGTAAATTCTTGCTTCACCTCTCTCATTGTCTACTTCAGGTTTCAACGACATCACGGCGTTTTATTGCTAGTTTCATCGGTATTAATGGCTTTAGATGGTCCATAGACAATAAGAGTTATTGAATAATGTTTAGTATTGTAAATAAATATCGAGTACCTACGAAATATATAGAAACTTTCTTTGCTATATTGACACACTAATACTCACGTCCAAAGTATTGTTAGTATTCCTTATCGCTCCAACTTATGTGAGTATTTATGTTGTAAAATGTGTTATATAACACTTGGCAAGTGGAACAATTCTATTATTATTATCATTACTTGCTAAGCTACAACCCTAGTTAGAAAAGCATGATGCACTGAGGCCAGGGGCTCCTTCAGGGAAAATAGCCCAGTGAAGAAAGGAAAAAAGGAAAATAATATATTTTAAGAGTAATAACATTGAAATAAATATCTCCTATCTCCTATATAAACTATATAAACTTTAACAAAACAAGAGGAAGAGAAATAAGATAGAATAGTGTGCCTGAATGTACCCTCAGGCAAGAGAACTCTAACCAAAGAGACCGTGGAAGACCATGGTACAGAGGCTATGGCACTACCCAAGACTAGAGAACAATGGTTTGATTTTGGAGTGTCTTTCTCCTAGAAGAGCTGTTGACCATAACTAAAGAGTTCTTCTACCCCTACCAAGAAGAAATTGGCCACTGAACAAGTACAGTGCAGTTACCTCTTGAGTGAGGAAGAATTGTTTGGTAATCTCAGTGTTGTCAGGTGTATGAGGACAGAGAATATGCAAAGAATATGCCAGACTATTCGGTGTGTGTGTGTGCAAATGGAAAATGAACCGTAACTAGACAAAAAGATCCAGGGTAGTACTGTCTGACCAGTCAAAAGACCCCATAATTCTCTAGCGGTGGTATCTCAACGGGTGGCTAGTGCCCCGGCCAACCTACTACCTAATAGCATAAGTAAAATACACTAAATACAAATGCATACAATATTCTAATATATAACATCAACTTTTAAACTTTTGACCATCGTATGTAGATTTATTAACTAATTTATCATCCTAATCGAAATATTTTAAAGATCCAATCCACTGCAGTTAAGATACAACTAGAAGCAATATCGTATATACATTTTATATACCATTGTAAATCTCAATGAAAAGGATAACACGGCAATGAATATGAGGAAAAAATTACAGGAACAGCTGTCGGCTGAACAAAATAAATCGATAAACGTAGCAATTATTTTAGTGTTTCGCTTAAAGAATAAGAAAAATCCCAGTGTGCTTGAAGAATAATGGACACAATGTATCATGCATCGATGAAAATTTTGAAATTTTATCTAAAATCATTGCACATTCATTTCATTTTTATTTTAAACTAAAGAACATATAAACTACCGACTTTTACAATTTCTTAAGATTTGAATTTTAAATCATTTTTATTACCCTAGTAATCTAATGAAAATATACCGACTATTACTTCCTTTAAATTAGACTTTGAAATGATTTTCAAAGATACGCGTCTTAATATTCGTTCTTTAAAAACGTCAGCATTTTCTATAATTTTTATTTCAGCTATGTCAGTCGTCCGTTCCGGTCCACTTGAGTGGAAAATTGCTGCCGTAACGGTGAGATGATAAATACAACTCTTCAACAAATGCAATGATTTCAACATCATCGTAGCCCAAAACACTTTGAAACGATAATTCAACTACTAATGATGATATCAACAAAGAATCCATAAGATGTTTATGATAGATTAAGTTTTTTATAGCATATGACTATAATAAAAGACTATATTTCTAAAGTGAGATTCCACAAATAATAATATGGGAAAAATAGAGAAAAAAAAGATATATATATATATATATATATATATGTGTGTGTGTGTGTGTGTATACATATATATATATATATATATATAAAATTCATACATATGGCCGAACAATGGGGTCGATTTTCAGACCTAATGGTCCAGAAACAGGCAAAGCTGAGTGTGTGTAGGCTACTGGGGTCAACTGGATCAAGAAAATGAACAATGGGTTGCCTACCCATTCCCTATAAAATTGGTAAACAGGCTCCTTCTCAAAGGGGAGAGGATATTGTTTAATTATACATTATATATATATATATATATATATATAAATATATATATACATATATAGATATATATATATACCAAACAAACTTAAGTATCATAAACCCTTAAGTCTGAAGTACAAAGCACATGATTATTCATGATTATTCTGCTCTTAACAAGACTGCTTACGGATAATAAACTCATCGTTTAAAATTATAATCGTACAGACTTTGTGCCAGTGTCTCTTACCAGTGACCTACAAACAGAAGTGCATATTTAGAGTTACACTGCTTCGAGCTTGGAAAGATAAGTATCGTACTTTATATACGTCGTCTTTAATGTCACAGGTGAAAAATGCATCTGAATAATGAGTTCAAGACAATAAGAGCAATCCAGAAGATTGTATCTGCACATTTAATTTACTCTCTTGAGGCGTAATAATCTAGCATTATTAGAAAGTAAGTGGAACACCATAGCCTTATATTTTTTAGCATAGTGCAACTAAAATGATAACTTCAGACAGGCACACTTACGTATAAGCTGTAGACTAAAAATAAGCGGTGCAATTTCATAAAACATACATTTTGACAATAATAAATCAAAAATTATCTGTATTTCTAACCAATATCAGAGCTGTACCGTCTGAAGTTAGGTTGTAATGGAAATTCATAAACAGGGCAATTGACGCAAAGGGCCTCGGTTAGATATCGCCAGTCGTCTCTATCTTGAGCTCTTAATTCAATACTTCTCCATTCATCATCTCCTACATCAAGCTTCAGTCCTCAGCCATGTAGGCATACATCTTTCAACTCTTTTAGGGCCTTGTGGAGCCCAGTTAAACGTTTGGTGAACTAATCTCTCTTGGGGAGTGCGAAGAGCATGCCCAAACCATTTCCATCAACCTCTCACCATGATCTCATTCACCTATGGCACTAGAGTAATATCGCTTATAGTTTCATTTCTAACCCAGTCCTGGCATTCAATCCCCTATATTCTTCATCAAACCTTCAACTGGGCTCCACAAGGCACTAGAAGAGTTGGAATACCCAGACCTACATGGCTGAGCGACTATGAAGCGTGAAGCAGGAGAGGATGATTGGCGAAGTATTAATTTAAAAGCTCAAGAGAAAGAAGACTGGCGAAATCTAACTGAGGCCCTTTGCGTCAAAAGGTGTAGGAGATGATGATGAAGATGACAATTTCTCTCTCTCTCTCTCTCTCTCTCTCTCTCTCTCTCTCTCTCAGAGATTTCTTGAGTGGTGGGGACGTTCTTCATACATACATACATACATACATACATACATACATACATACATACATACATACATATATATATATATATATATATATAAAATAAGGATACTATATATTTTCATAATAACTGGAGTAAGTGTGATGCCTCTGTAATTATTCCAATCAGTCGGGTCTCCTTCTTTTGCCATCCATCAGGTTTTGCCTCTTCATGCAACATTCTACAAGATAATCTTATAAGTATTCTGGAGTCACTTCATTTGCGGCCAGTATCATCTCAGCAGTTATTCCATCGTAAGGAGGGGTTTTCCATTTCGTGAGCTTTTTAATTATAGCTTTGACTTCAAACTCACTGAATTTATTCATGGGCACATTAAGGTATATCAATCAATTGATTCCCTTCGTATCTCCTATTCATAACCTCACTAAAGTGTTCCATCCAACGTTGCTTTTCTTCATCGTCTGTTGCTATAACAAATCCATTTCTCTTTTTGATGGGTATATACTTTTTCTTCTTTGCCCCAGTAGAGATTTCATAAATAATTCTTTGAGCGATTCTTACACCATAGCCACTCCCTAAATTTATAGCTTTGTCAGCCTCATACGCTTCCCTGTCGAAATAATTCTCCAGTCATTCTTGGCTTTTATTTTGACCCCACTATCAATACTGGAATACTTAGCAAGATCTACCTTGTAATTTTCATTACTTCCTCGAAAACTTTTAACAATGTTTTTTCTCTCACGACCTCAAGCGCGTATGCTCAAATGTAAAATCGTAATCGGGTAATACATACAAACAAGTATAATCTAAGGCAAGGGATCTAAGGTACAGCTCCGGTCTAGAGGGTAGGGATGAAAGTGGAAAAGGTATTGGAAGAATAGGGTTGGAGTAGGATAAAATAATAGGAGATCTTGGATGGAGAAGATTGAGGTTGGGAAGAATATGGACAAGAACAAGGGGAAGAAGGAACAAAGGTGGCGAAGAAATATTCAGTTTAGAAAAGTAAAAGGGAAAAAAATAAATTTGGAGAGTGGTAGAGGAACAAAAATTTGAAGGAGAATCAAAGTGGTGACAATTAATAAGGGAATATTGGAAGAGACGTATGGAGGAGGAAGTTTAGTGCAGGGAAACTCATTAAGGAATAGTTTACAAAAGATTAGTGTCGGGGGGGGGGGGGGAGGAGGGGAGAGGTTAGAGACTGGCCATTCTAGTAGCCACCACCGGCCAGGGGTCATCAAAGGAATATAAAAAGCAAAAGCACTTCATAAATAAACAAGATGCACGACCAGATAAAGCGTCCCAAGCAGCAATATAAAGATGTGGCCAATCCTGTGCAAAGTGATCTGTTTATCGCCTTCCGATAAAGACCTGGCAAGAACACTTTCGTTTGACAAAGGAGACGACGGCTTGGAGAGAGAGAGAGAGAGAGAGAGAGAGAGAGAGAGTGAGTTTGGGTAATGTTATTGCTCAGAGCAAACCAACCTAGTATAGG
>NC_090759.1:63535129-63540129 GCF_036898095.1 Palaemon carinicauda
TCGTTGGTACTATGACGGAGACAGACTCTACTACGGCAGTTGGCACTGCGGCCGCCCCATTGAAACTTTCACCGTTCGCCAGCGGAGAAGCGTTTGCTTGGTTTCAACGCGCTGAAGTCCACTTTCGTATCAGGGGCGTGACTCGCTCAACCACCAAAGCGGATTATGTTCTCGCGGCGATACCCGAGGACACCTTCCCAGAAATATCCGACTGGCTTTGTGAACAAGGAGACACCCCAATAGCGTATGACGCCCTCAAAACATACCTTCTGCAGCAGTACTCGCTGTCGCCAGCCGCCCGTATAGCAAAGCTTTTTCAGCTCTCGCAACAACCGTTGGTGGACCAAAGGGCTTCGCTTGCCCTCAGGGAAATGACCAGTATCGCTCGCCTTCAACCTGCCGCAGACGGCTCTCCTCGTGAGGTGAACCTACTCCGTGCCCTTTGGATACGCCGTTTACCTGAACCTGTACGCGCTGCCTTACCCGATGTCGATAGTTTACCTATAAAGACTTGATGACCAAAGCCGACGCCCTATTGGACAGCCACTTTCAAGACCTCCATCAACGCCTCCACCCCTGATGACGAGGATGCCTATTCAACGTCAACCAAAGCTGACATGATGTGCCGAAGTGGCGACAAAGCCGCCCACCACCCACTAATCGCTCGCGCCCCCAACGAACGACTTCTACAGCCACTTACTACCTCCCATCCGCCCCAGTTTTGCTACTACCACTTCAGATTCGGGGAAACCGCGAAGAAATGTGCCAAAGATTGTCAGTGGCCAAAAAAACGTGTAAGTAGGCCATCGCTTGTGGCGGTGGCCTCCCATGTTTCTAATCTTTTCTTTTTACAGGATGCAGTAACGGCGTGCGATTTTTGGTAGACACGGGTGCTTGTCATTCTCTTTTGCCAAGGAAACTCTTCAAGGCACAACGTAGTCTGTCTACATCTGCCGACGTCCGCTTGGTAGCTGCCAACGGATCTGCGATACCCACCTATGGTTACGAGAACCTCACATTATCGTTAGGAAACGGTAAATTCAATTGGAAGTTTCTCGTTGCTGACGTCACAATGCCAATCCTCGGTGCGGATTTCCTCTCTCATTTCCACCTTCTGGTCGATGTCGCCCACCGACGATTGGTCAACGCAGACTCGTACTTGTCGACACCTCTTCAACCCGCCCCCTATAACCTCGCTCTCCACATCAGCGCACCCACGGATGCCTACGCCCACCTCCTCACGTCGTACCCGGAAGTTTTCCGTCCAGAACTTCGCCAAACGCCCACGGTTCCTGCCAAGCACGGTATTTATCACCATATCAAGACGACGGGACCCCCAGTCTTCGCAAAATTCAGAACGTCTGGCACCGGAACGATTGGCAGCCGCCAAACAGACGTTCGCCGAAATGGAGAAAATGGGCCTTTGCCAAAAGCCCTCCAGCCCATGGTCGTCACCCTTACACATCGTTCTGAAGAAAGACGGCTCTCTCCGTCCGTGCGGGGATTATAGGCGCCTAAACATGCAAACAGAACCGGATCACTACCCCCTCCCAAACATTGCCGATGTAACCTCCTACCTGCACAAAGCGAAGGTTTTCTCTACGCTCGACCTCCTGAAGGGGTATTATCAGGTGCCTATGAACCAGAAGACATCCCCAAGACCGCCATCACCACTCCGTTTGGCACATACACCTTCAATTACTCCTGTTTTGGCCTTCGTAATGCTGGGGCAACGTTTCAACGTCTCATGGATGGCATCTTAGGGGACCTCCCTTTCTGTGTATGTTATGTGGACGACATACTTGTGTTCTCCTCCTCAAAAGAGGAACACCTCCGTCACCTGCGCATCGTGCTCGACCGCCTGCAACAAAACGGGCCTTGTAGTCCGGTACGACAAGTGTACCTTTGGCGCCAACAAAGTGTCGTTCTTAGGGTACCGTATCACTCCTGAAGGAGTCCATCCCCTCCCTGAGAAGGTAGCAGCCGTTCAGAATTTCCCCGCGCCCTCGACCGTCAAAGCTCTGCAGGAATTCTTGGGCATGATCAACTATTACCACCGTTTTCTGCAGCCATTGCCGCCACTCTTGCCTCCCACTCTACGCCTCCCTCAAGGGCAAGCCAAAGGACCTGAAGTGGGGTCCCCTTCAAGAAGCAGCCTTCTGCAATGCAAAGAAGGCCCTATCAACTGCTGCGGCTCTCACTTTTCCTATCCCACACGCCCCTCTCCTTCTCTCCACCGATGCCAGCGACGTCGCTATTGGTGCAGTACTCGAGCAGGTGGTCAAAGGCTCGCCCCGCCCATTGGCCTTCTTCAGCAAAAAACTGTCCAAGGCAGAATTGGGTTATTCTACCTTCGATCGAGAATTGCTGGCAGTGCACATGGCTGTCCGTCACTTTCGCCATTTCTTAGAAGGTACCGCCCTTCGTCATTCGCACAGACCACATGCCTCTGGTGCACGCCTTCACTCGACAGTCTGACGCCTGGTCCGCCCGTCAACGCCGACATCTCTCCGCCGTGGCTGAATACAATTGCACCCTCCCATACGTCCCTGGGAAAATGAATCCCGTTGCCGATGCCCTGTCAAGAAACACGTTGGCTGCCGTTCAACTGGGATTGGATTACAACGCCCTGGCTGAAGCCCAATGACAGGATCCAGAGCATCAAGCTTGTAGGACATCCTGCACGTCCCTCCGTTGGGAAGATTTTCCCCTCGAAGACTCCAACACATCCCTCCTCTGTGACGTCAGTACTGGTAGACCGCGACCTTGGATTCCTGCTCCCATGCGCCGACAGGTATTTGATTTCATCCACGGCCTTTCACATCCCTCGTGCCGTTCTACTGCACAGCAGCTGAAGGCAAAGTTCATTTGGCACGGCCATTTCTAAGGATGCTAAGGATTGGGTCCGCACCTGTACTTCTTGCCAAACTTCCAAAGTACATCGACACATGGATTCAGGAGTGGGCACCTTTCCTCAACCTCAGCGTCGTTTCGCACACATTCACGTCGACGTTGTAGGCCCCCTACCCACATCACAAGGACATCGTTACCTGTTTACCGTCATCGACCGCTCCACTCGTTGGCCCGAAAGCCATTCCCATGGAAACTGCAAAGACCGCCTCATGTACTTCTGCCTTACTCTCTGGATGGATTTCAAGATTCGGTATCCCTGAGCATATTACTTCTGACAGGGGAACCACTTTCACCTCTCAATTGTGGACGTCATTAGCGAATCTCCTGGGCATCACCCTACATCAGACAACGGCCTACAACCCCGCTGCCATGGAATGGTTGAACGTTTTCATCGCACCCTCAAAGCAGCTTTGATGTCCCGCTGCAAGGATTGCAACTGGTTTACTCAGCTTCCCTGGGTTCTCCTTGGACTAAGGACCACTCCTAAAGACGCCCTCGACGTCTCGGCCCAGAATTTGACTCCATATTCTACATGGGGTCTTATTAGTGATGTTTATAGCTATAGTACAGTCTTTGTTACTGTATTTGAATTGTCTCTTCATGTAACCTATTAGTTTTTGTGCTTTATTTTCAGCTTTGATGCTCTGTTTGGTGAACTTCAAATCCTTGCCTGACGATAATACAGAGATCTTTCTTCTGGTCCACACTTTCTATTTCATTATCCAGTTGTTTGTAATGTGATTGAACGTTTTCATCGCACCCTCAAAGCAGCTTTGATGTTCCGCTGCAAGGATTGCAACTGGTTTACCTCAGCTTCCCTGGGTCCTCCTTGGACTAAGGACCACTCCTAAAGACGCCTCGACGTCTCGGCAGCCGAAATGGTGTATGGCGACCCGTTGGTCGTCCCTGCCGAATTTTTTCCTTCTACAACCTCCTCCGACGATCTCCAGCGCATACGTCACGTCGTGGGAAAATTTACTCCCTGCCGCCAGACTTACAAGCCCCCAGCGAAGCATCACATACCAACGGACTTGCACTCTGCAACGCACGTCTTCCTGCGCAACGACACCAGCAAGCCACCACTAATGCCCCCTTACACGGGCCCTTTCCTTGTGATCCGACGCAGTCCGAAAACATTCCTCCTAAACATTCGGGGCAAAGAAGACTGGGTCTCCATTGATCGTCTAAAACCTGCTTATCTTCTGCAGATGACCCGCCTACAGTTCGCCTCTCTAGATCAGGGCGCCCTATTTAACATGTACAGTATGTCATTTTTAGGGGGGGGGGAGCCATGTACCAACCGTGTTTCACACAATTGTACATAATTCCTTTTGTATATATTATGCTTGTATCTTCGCTCTTCCCTCGCACTAAAACGAACATGAAAATTCATGTCTGGTTTTTCCTCTGTAATATTGTCTGTCCTTGTGAACTCGTTATGTCCTGTTGCCTTGAGGTTTTGTATATAAGGAGAGCGTTCCACAATAATATAACTCAGTCGTTTCCAACCTGCCTTTGAGTTCACACCCTTACTCGGCGCCGTCACAAGATGGAGAAAAAAAAAGCCCGTTACCATATGAAGCAGAAAGTAAATATGTTGGACAAGAAAATGTAAGAAAGGAAAAGGGAACGAAGGTGAAGTAGAAGACCAAAAAGTGGATGTTGCAAAGACATTCTTAATGCTTATAGTATATATATATATATATATATATACCTATATATATATACATACACACAATATATATATATATATATATATATAAACAAGTGCATGCGACCCGTCAAAAATGACAGCAAAATATTTAGATAGATGTGCACAGACACGCACACGTTACCCGCCTCCCCACAAGGGTATGACGACTCCCTCTCTCCACACACGAACGACGGAGAGAGCTGAGCGTGACCGGAAAGAAATCATATAATACATATAATATATATATATATATATACAATATATTATGTATATATATGTATATATATACATAATATATATATATATATAACCAGACATTTGCTCCTTATTATCTAGTTGAGATATCTACATATTTCTGAAATAAAAATAGAAAAATTTACATTGTGCCAGAGAG
>NC_090759.1:63545129-63565129 GCF_036898095.1 Palaemon carinicauda
GCAATGGGCTAAGGACGGATCCTTGAGGTACACCGCTTGTAACAGCTGCCCATTGTGAAGCTTCATCATTGATTAAAACTGTTTTTTCTTTGTAAGCCAATCTTCGATCCACTCCGCTGGCTCACCAATGATCTCCAGTGCTCTAATTTTGACCATTAATTTTTTATTAGGAACTTTGTCAAAAGCCTTTTGAAAGTCTAAGTATATGATGGCTCTTGTCCTGCTTTTGTCATAAATACTAATCTGGAAAAATTCCAAAAGATTTGTCACATATGATCTCTTTTGTCTAAAACCATGTTGGCTGTCAATCAGAAGATGTTTTTTTCTATATTAGAGAGAGAGAGAGAGAGAGAGAGAGAGAGAGAGAGAGAGAGAATTTTAAAGTGAAATTCCTCCTTGTTTATATATTCATACATATAAATATATAGCATATATACCATATATATATATATATATATATAAATTGTAAATATCTACCACAATGTTTTTCAATATCGAGTTCGACGGCGTTCACCACCCAAGTAATACTTAACAGATTAAAGTAGCACTAATTATAATAAGCAAACATCAAGGACAGACGTATAGATAAACAGTACAATAGTAATACAATAAAAAGCCTATATAAAGCCACAAACGCACAAACAAAAATTATGTTGTGAAAACTTACTATACAAGTAACTAACTGGTTTTTAACAGGCAATCGCCTTATTACTGTAACATGAAATATCGTCCGTGACTCTTGTATGCAAGTCAGTGGGCTTTAAGTAGTAGTAGTAGTAGTAGTAGTAGTAGTAGTAGTAGTAGTAGTAGTAGTAGTAGTAGTAGTAGTAGTAGTAGTAGTAGTAGTAGTAGTAGTAATGCTTTAACAGAAAAATCATTGTTGGAGTAATATACATTCAAAATAAATCAAACTCTCCTGATGCAACAATCATCTTTAATGAGGCATGTATGGAAGAGGGTCTCCTTTAACAACGACAACAACAACAAATAACAAATAATAAATAAATAATAATAACAATAATAATAATAATAATAATAATAATAATAATAATAATAATAATAATAGAGGAACGCTCATGAAATCTTCGAGTCGATACAGTCTCTTAATGCCTCCATAAACATCAGCTTCTTAGCTCCCGACGCACTTTAAAACAACAACAATAACAAATAATAAATGAATAAATAATAATAATAATAATAATAATAATAATAATAATAATAATAATAATAATAATAATAATAATAATAATAGAGGAACGCTCACGAAACCATCGAGTCTAATACAGTTCTCTTAATGCCTCCATAAACATCAGCTTCTTAGCTCCCGACGCACTTTAATATGACCCTTGAGAGGTTATAATTTTAATTTGCCTCTTATCAGGCCGTCCACGCTCCAGTAAAAATACCAGCCACTGCCCACACCTGACTCCGTTGCAGGGATAAGATCCATACTTGCAGGAGAACTCACTTCATCAGTGTCACCCATTCCCTAATCAGCTGAGGTATCAACAGTAGCTTTCAAAGATGGCGAAGTGAAGTAGAGGCTATTTTAAATAATTACTTAATTTTATTCCGGTTGGTTTTTGGAGGTCTTCAAGAGCCAGAGCCGCTTGCACAAGCTACTAAGGTTTGTTGATAGATTAGTAACTTTTGAATTTTACGTTCCATAAGCTTAGTTCTACGCCTTATCAGACGAACAATAAATGGTGGGGCATCAGTGCAAAATAAGCTTGGAATCAATAATAATATACTTCTTTTAAAAGTTTTGAAAACCCCTAAACTCTCAAACAATTTACATGTGGTTATATTGTGCATGACAAATAAACTTGCCTCTATGATACAGAAAAAAAGTGGTTTTCGATCAAAATTAGACAGAACTAATTTCTCCATCATCAGTGAAATCATCCTTTTGCTTGACCAACTCTTAATAAATGCCTTCAAGGAGTCCCTTTGTCTTAAAATTTATGTCAATATAAATTGCAAGTGTACCAACCGTGTGTCACACGATCGTACATAAATTATTTTGTATATATTGTGCTTGTATCTGCGCTCTTCCCTCGCACTAAAAAGAACCTGAATTAACATGTCTCCGTTTTTCCTCTCTAACATTGTCTGTCTTGTGAACATGAAAATTCTTGTTGCCTTGAGGTTTTGTATATAAAGGAGAGTGTTCTTTAATAAAGTTACTCAGTTGATTGCATCCTGCCTTTGAGTCATAACCTTTCTCTCGGCTGCCACACAAGCCTACTACATAGCGTGAGTGCAAGCAAACTTACAAAATGTGGGCATAATAAGTGTGGTGTACATTATATATATGTATATATATATATATATATATATATATATATATATATAAATATATTTATATTATATATATATATATATATATATACATATATATATATATATATATGTGTGTGTGTGTATGTACCGGTATGTATATATATATATATATATATATATATATATATATAGTGATATAATTGCAGGATTAATTATTAAACTAAATAAGTATTAAAAATTGAAGATCATTCAAACGTATGCACCAACATTCCATACAGATGAAGAAATTGAATACTTTTTATGAAGATCTCGAGATATCTATGAAAAAACATAAGACTCAATTTACATTTGTTTTAGATGATTTCAATGCTAAACAAGGTAAAAAGAAGAGAGGAGAATCGGCAGTAGGTAAATTTGGAGTATGCACAAGGCATGACAAAGGAGACATGTTTGTAGAATTTTCTGAAATCATGATTTTTTTTTTTTATAAAATGGAACAGAGAATGGAGAAATGAAGATGATTTTATTTATAGCTAAAATGTTAATTTACTTAAAAATGTAACAGTGTTGAACATGTTAAAGTCAAGCGACCATAGAATGGGGAGAAACAACATGGAGATCTAAGGAAAGGAAAAGAAAAACTAATTTTAAGAAAGTAAACAAGTACTCCTGTAATGAGAGAAAAATCTGATAAGTCTAGTTCAGTAATACAAAATATGTACTCCCAGTAACATGATGAAACGGAAGCAAATAAAGAAATGAACAGTAAATTAAAAAGAGTTGCACAAGCGGTAGGTGGAAAGTTCTTAAACAAGATATAGGAAAATTATCAAAAAGACCAAAAACCTAATGAAGAAAAGATTGGAAATGAGGATAAAATCCAAGAGAGATGGAATAAAATTAGGTGAACTAATAAAAACAATAAAAAAACTAAAAACCCAAGACATTCGTAACACAATCAGTAAAAATTTGAGGAAACACTAACGGAAGGAAGATGTATCAAATTGATGAAAAGAGGAATTGGAACGGGGCACTAACAGATGTTTGCTTTAAATGATTAAATGGAAATATCACAAATAGAGATTGAGTGATAAAAATTGCAGAGGATTTCTATACAATGCTATACAATGGTGATATAAGAAATGACTTTGTCATTAGAAATAACATTGAAACACTTGGGCCGGTACCAAAAGATTGAAACACCTGAACCCGTTACCAAACATAACAGAGAAAAAGAAAAAAAAAAGGCATTAAAAGACATGAAAAGAGGCAAAGCAGCAAGAAGAGATGGCTTAATAATCAAATTAATAATATAGTAGATGGAGGAGATTTCATAGGAGTAAAACTGGTTGAACTTTGCACAAAATGTCTGCAAGAATGCTGCATACCTGCAACTTGGAAAAGCTATCATTATACTAATTCACAAAACGGGATACAAATGACCTGAAAAATTACCGCCCAATAAGTTTACGAAGATTATATTAAGCTGAATATGATACATAAGATAGATAGATTGATATATCAAATATTTATAAGCACTAGATATATATATATATATATATATATATATATATATATATATATATATATATATATATATATATATATATATATATATATACATATATATACATAAATATATAAATAAATATATATATATAAATATACAGTATATATATATATATATATATATATACACATATATATATACATACATATTTAAATATATATATATATATATATATATATATATATATATATATATATAAAGAACATTTATAATAAACTCATAAAAATATAAGTCGTTAAAACGAATATTTCACAGTACCTAAACCTCATATAATTCAGCAATTTCCTTTTTGCACTGGGCCCAATAAAAATAAAAGTACACACCAACGTACACAAACGCACACGCAAACGCGCACACATACACACACACATACACTAGTAATATAAAAGATGGCCCCTTTCAAAGGACACAATCACCGCCTCGTTTTATGGGATTTGAAACCATGTAAATCAGCCACAGGGATAAGCCTCGGTCGTGTTCTGCAAGATCTCGAATGCTCTAATCCACCTTTTACTGTCCGCTTAATCCTATTCTATAATCCCCACGAAATCGTTAACTGAGAGAGAGAGAGAGAGAGAGAGAGAGAGAGAGAGAGAGAGAGCCATTATTATTATTATTATTATTATTATTATTATTATTATTATTACTTGCTAAGCTACAATCCTGGTTGGAAAAGCAGGATGCTATAAGCCCAGTGGCTCCAACAGGGAAAACAGCCCAGTTAGGAAAGGAAACAAGGAAAAATAAAATCTTTAAGAAGAGTAACAACATCAATATAAATATCTCCTATATAAACAAAAAAAAATTAAAAAAAAAAACAAGAGGAAGAGTAACAAGACAAAACAGCGTGCCCGAGTGTTCCCTCAAGCAAGAGACAGTGGAAGACCATGGTACAAAGGCTATGGGACTACCCAAGAATAAAGAATAGTACAGTAGTTTGATTTAGGAGTGTCCTCCTAGAAGAGCTGCTGACCATAGCTAAAGAGTCTCTTCAACCCTTAACAAGAGGAAAGTGGCCACTGAAAAATCACAGTGCAGTAACCCCTTGGGTGAAAAATAACTATATTCATGAATATAACATTTTAAAATAAGTTGATGGGTCTATAAGATTTATAGAAGCATGTTTATAAGGAGGATCAGGCCTAATTATAAGACACTTCTATGTAATTATTATCGCATGTTTTTCACAGCATTCAAAAAGACAGACAGACTAAAAAAAAAAACTGGATATCTTAAAACAATTAGGTTAAATCAAGAAAAAGTAAGTGAAATGGGCAAGACACACAGAGGTAAGGAATCCCAAAGACTTTGGAATTACCTAGCACAGAAGCTAAGCCCAGACAAAATATTCAAAGAAAATTGTCACAAAAACAAGAACACAAAAGATTAATGGATAGGATGCTGACAGCTTCACAATTTTACTGCTATTGATACAAATCATAATAATAATAATAATAATAATAATAATAATAATAATAATAATATGAAAAAAATTTAAAAGAAAATATATGATAGTGATAAGGGTTATCACAATTACACAGGATATTCAACAATAATAGAAATAATAATTTTTCACTGTACGGCATTTCCCCTAACAGGGAAATATTCCAAAAGCTGCTACCCTTCTGTTGTCCGGAAAGTTTTTTTAGGGTAAAGTTGCTAGACCCAAGACTTTCCTACGCCAAAATGAGTTTCAACATAACTTGCATGTTTGTTCATATATGGCAAATAATAAAAGGAGAACTGTGCAAATACCCGCTCAGGTAGTTTCTACACGTATCAATAGGTATTATTTGTCATAAAACATTTCATCACCATCATCATTATCAACATCAGCCGTTACAAGACCACTGCAGAACAAAGGCCTCAGACATAGCCTTCCACTTACGTCTGTTTATAGTCTTTCTTAGTTCGTCAATCCATCGTTTTCTCTTCCTTCACCTGCTTCCTTTACATTCTCAAGGGACCCATTCCGTTATTCATAATGTCCTTCTATTGTGTTGTCATTCTCAATGTCCATCTATTGTCTGTCATTTTCATTGTATGTCCTGCCTGTGTCCATTTCTTTGTTAAATGTTGTTTGAATATCCTCCACTTTAGTTTGCTCCAAAAATTCCCATGGGGCAAGCCTCTCATTCCAATTTCATCATTCCCCTCCCTAATTTCATCCCCAACTCCTCATGGAAGTCCCTAGCCATCCCCCTCCCTAACTCCGCGTGACAATCTCTTTACCCTGAAATTCCCTAGTTCGACTTGTGTCCTAAAGATACATAATAATAGACGCATCGTGATGCCGGGTTGACTTTTATCTTCTGGAACAACAAACACAAAATATCTTGCGGATAGTCGATGCTGTTGATGACGTTAAAAAAATAGAAGCGGAAACAAAGGATTCGAATATTTTATCAAATAAGCAAGGACGAGGATACCGTAAAATAAGGAACTTCGCCGCTTCTTCCAACGCGCTGGCTTCTCAAGGAGCAAGTGCATGCGCAGACACAAGGTCACCGTGACAAAAAAAAAAAAAAAAAAAAAAAAAAAAAAAAAAAAAAAAAAAAAAAAAAAAACAAGCTCTAACAACGATAACAAAATGCTGCCATAAGAAACTCCTAAGGAATGTTCTTTAAACCAAACCCTTTTTTCCTTAAAATACTATAAAAATTTTTAATTGACTTAGGAATTTCTATCTATATTTCAAACTTATTTCTAAAAGTATCTTTTCATTAAGTTTTCTTATCTTTTGCATTATGAATTCTCACATTTCACATCAAGATTCTTGTCTCCTTATAACTGCATGACCCTTTACGTTCCAAGTACGCATTTTGTTCAAATGAAATGTTTGGACCTTTCACCCCAAAAATAAATCTCACTTAATTACTTTCCGAAAATATTAGAGTGAATAAATTAAGGAATGTGAAGCGACTTCGACGGGACACAATAACTTCGGAGATTGAACGATTGCTTTATTTTTAAGCATCGCAACGATCATGTTCAGACATATGAGAGAGAGAGAGAGAGAGAGAGAGAGAGAGAGAGAGAGAGAGAGAGAGAGAGAGTTTTATATATTTATATATACAATATTAGATATATATATATTAGATATATATAATATTATATATATATATATATATATATATATATATATATATATATATATATATATATATATATATATGTATGTATGTATGTATGTATATAATCACCTAATAAGGCAAAAGCATCAACACTGGCATTTATAAACTGATTTTCAAATTCGAATTAATCTTTTTATTTAGTTAATAAAACTTATCCCCTCGTATAAAAGAGGTGGTGATTGGGACAGTGAAAATCAGTATGAATATTGGAATCTCCAACTAATGAAAAATATTCCACCTTGATAGGAATCAAGATGTTTATTATCTATCTTCAATGGTGACTTGTAGAGAAATGCGTCTTTGTTTGGTACTATTATTTATGCCAATTAATTTGCTTTCAGTCAAATTAAATAATAATAAAGTAATAATTGGGCGTCAGTATATAATAAACAAACCACATTCTATCATTCCATATGGAATTATAATGTAATGCGCATGTAATAAGCAACGCACTGGCAAATAAAGAAGGATGCCGTATTTACGTTTTCTTCAACACTGCAACCGTCATCGGATTCCATATAAAAAATCGTTGAATGTAACAAGCTAATTTCAACTCGCTTATCATTCCGTTACGATGTTACCTATTTTTATGCCAATGTCACCCTTATTGACACAAACCGTTGATTGTAAAAATGCAAATGTCACCCTTATGTGACCCCTTGGAGGCCTATAAATACCTGTTTCTAAATATACTTAAATTTGATTGCTCAGTAGCCATATTTACATTAATACCTCCTCCGCTCCAATCACAATTCTTATTGTTACAAGGCATGTATATGACCACAACGCATGTGGAACTTCATGACTCTATTGAATTGCAGGCATGGAAATATTAATCTTTATAAGGCCCACGTAACAGCAACGGTTTAAATACATTTCATCTACGGTTAAGTTCACGTTGTGCAATATTTATTAAGGTCAGCGATAGTATTGAAAATTCTGCGAGCCGTGTTCTAGAAAATATTATAATGTTATAATTTTCAAAATATAACTATAACTTAACTTAGAAATAGTCAACTATTGAAATCAAATAAAATCATTGTAAAACACTTTCAGGACAGCCTATTGCTAGTAAAAATTTCTGACGAGGTAAACATACTATCTCTCCTAAATAAATAAAATATGCAGGCAATTTATTTCAAAAGAGCATTACAATGATTAAAGACGGCAACTATATGGTAACACACATACACACACACACACATACACACACACACACACACACACACACACACACATATATATATATATATATATATATATATATATATATATATACATAAATATATATATATACGTACATACATAGAGAGAGAGAGAGAGAGAGAGAGAGAGAGAGAGAGAGAGAGAGAGAGAGAGAGAGAGAGAGAGAGAGAGAGAAAGAAGAAGAAGAAGAAAAAAGTAAATACCTCATGAAAATGACAATGTGAAAACTAGTTACGTAGAATAATTTGCAACAAATTTAAAGGATATTCCATCTCCTTTGTTACTGCTTCTCTTATACACCCTTACATTTCAAAGTGTGAGAACATGATAGCGAGAAATACCGTAGGTAATTGGGGAAATACAGGTTATGTCTATGCATTAATATAACGAAGAATCGTGAAAAAAATAAGTACAATTTTGCAACAGACGAAGAAAATATAAAATAAATGAGTGACAATAAAATAAGGTATTGTTACTATTATTACCATCACAGTAACTATTAAAGAAAATTATTTTTATAATACTTTCTCAGAGCTTTGATATATATATATATATATATATATATATATATATATATATATATACATATCTATATATGTGCATGTGTATATATATATGTATATGTATATATATATATATATATATATATATATATATATATATTAGATATGGATATATATATATATATATATATATATATATATATATATATATATATATATATATATTAGATATGCATATATATATACAGTATATATATATATATATATATATATATATATATATATATATATATATATACAGTATATATATATATATATATATATATATATATATATATATATATATATATATATATATACAGTATATATATATATATATATATATATATATATATATATATATATATATATATATATATATACAGTATATATATATATATATATATATATATATATATATATATATATATATATATATATACAGTATATATATATATATATATATATATATATATATACATATATACAGTATATATATATATATATATATATATATATATATATATATATATATATATATATATATATATATATATACAGTATATATATATATATATATATATACACAGTATATATATATATATATATATATATATATATATATATATATATATATATATATATATATATATATATATATATATATATATATATATATATACATTTACACCATCACCAAGCCACAGACGCCAGCGTTGTAATAGAAATAAACAAACCTTTATCTTGCAGTGGATTAGAAACGGCTGCATTTGTTATTGTTGTTGTTTTTTGTGTGTATACATACACACACACACACACACTCGAATAGTTGACTGGCGCATGCAAACAACTCGATACATGAATCTTCCTCATGTAAATAAAATAAATCAATAACTTAACATTCAATTAATGCTTTCATCATCTACTTTCTTTCAGCCCAAAGGTCATCGCTCATTCCCTCCTCCAGCGGATGGCATATTTAATTGCTCTTTTGATCGATCACCATTTAAATCTTCATTCAAATCTATATATTTCTGTTGGGGGGAAAGTTTCAATTCAGCCGGCGAGTTTTTACGGCTAATCCAATTAAATGTTTCGCTCAAAAGATAATTAGCCGTAAAGGAAACGGATTATGATGGTGGTTAAGCAATCTTCAACAGTTCTGGTTAGGTGGAAGGTTGACCGTTATGAGATTATGAAAATAAAATGCCACTTTCTCTAGAAAGAAAAGTATTTAACCAGATGGCCCTACCAGTATGAACTTATGCATCAGAAACATGGAGCCTTGCTAAAGACTTAGAACATAAGCTAGTTACAACTCTGAGAACTATGGAAAGAAGAATGGTGGGAATAACGCTAAGAGACAGAAAAAAGAGCAACATGGACACATCAAACTAAGGAGAGGATAGTCTAACAACATGTAAGAAAAAGAAATGGGCATGTGCAGGACATATGAGAATGACAAATAGATGAACATCAAGAATAACAGAATGGATACTTAGAGATTGCAAAAGAAGCAGGAGAAGGAAGAGAAGACGATGGATTATTATTATTATTATTATTACTATCCAAGCTACAACCCTAGTTGGAAAAGCAAGATGCTATAAGCCCAGGGGCTCCAACAGGGAAAAATAGCCCAGTGAGGAAAGGAAATAAGGAAATAAATAAATGAAGAGAACAAATTAACAATAAATCATTATATAATAAGAAACAACGTCAAAACAGACATGTCATATAATAAACTATCAACAACATCAAAAACAAATATGTCATAAATAAACTATAAAAAGACTATGTCTGCCTGGTCAACAAAAAAGCATTTGCTCCAACTTTGAACTTTTGAAGTTCTACTGATTCAACCACCCAATTAGGAAGATCATTCCACAACTTGGTCACAGATGGAATAAAACTTCTAGAGTACTGCGTAGTATTGAGCCTCGTGATGGAAAAGGCCTGGCTATTAGAATTAACTGCCTGCCTAGTATTACGAACAGGATAGAATTGTCCAGGGAGATCTGAATGTAAAGGATGGTCAGAGTTGTGAAAAATCTTATGCAACATACATAATGAACTAATTGAACGACGGTGCCAGAGATTAATATCTAGATCAGGAATAAGAAATTTGATAGACCGTAAGTTTCTGTCCAACAAATTAAGATGAGAATCAGCAGCTGAAGACCAGACAGGAGAACAATACTCAAAACAAGGTAGAATGAAAGAATTAAAACACTTCTTCAGAATAGATTGATCACCGAAAATCTTGAAAGACTTTCTCAATAAGCCTATTTTTTGTGAAATTGAAGAAGACACAGACCTTATATGTTTCTCAAAAGTAAATTCACTGTCGAGAATCACACCTAAAATTTTGAAAGAGTCATACATATTTAAAGAAACATTATCAATACTGAGATCCGGATGTTGAGGAACCACCGTCCTTGACCTACTTACAATCATACTTTGAGTTTTGTTAGGATTCAACTTCATACCCCATAATTTGCACCATGCACTAATTCTAGCTAAATCTCTATTTAGGGATTCACCAACCCTAGATCTACATTCAGGGGATGGAATTGATGCAAAGAGAGTAGCATCATCTGCATATGCAACAAGCTTGTTTTCTAGGCCAAACCACATGTCATGTGTATATATTATGAAAAGTAATGGGCCAAGAACACTACCCTGTGGAACACCGGATATCACATTCCTATAATCACTATGGTGCCCATCAACAACAACTCTTTGAGATCTATTACTTAAAAAATCAGTAATAATGCTAATAAACGACCCACCCACTCCCAACTGTTTCAGTTTGAAAACAAGGGCCTCGTGATTAACACGGTCAAAGGCAGCACTAAAATCAAGGCCAATCATACGAACTTCCCGACCACAATCAAGGGATTTCTGTACAGCATTGGAGATTGTAAGAAGGGCATCACATGCTCCAAGGCCTTTACGAAAACCAAATTGCGAACTAGGGAGTAGATGATTACCTTCAGCAAACCTATTAAGACGTTTTGCCAGAAGACGTTCAAAAATTTTAGATAATATGGGAGTTATGGAAATTGGGCGGTAATCAGTGGGACTTGAGCTACCACAAACACATTTACATAGAGGAGTAACATTACCAATTCTCCAACTAGTGCTAAAAGCTCCTCTTCTTGCTAACTTGCGCAAAATAACAGATAACTTTGGAGCTA
This sequence comes from Palaemon carinicauda, assembly GCF_036898095.1. Taxonomy (NCBI): domain Eukaryota; kingdom Metazoa; phylum Arthropoda; class Malacostraca; order Decapoda; family Palaemonidae; genus Palaemon; species Palaemon carinicauda. The sequence goes on from NC_090759.1 coordinate 63,557,062, forward strand.
AGAAATCTGCTGTCTTTATAAAAAACAAAGGAAAAATACCATTTGGGTCTACACCTCCATAAGCATCAAGGTCCATCAACAGAGCTTTAATCTCACGAGATCGAAAAGCTAAACTAGTTAGTTTAGCCTCAGGAAAACAGGAATGAGGAAGTTCAAGTTTTTCATTACTCTGTTTACTGTCAAAAACATCAGCCAAAAGGGTTGCCTTTTCCTTTGGACAGTGAGTGACTGAGCCATCTGGTTTAAGTAAAGGAGGAACTGTTGCATCTACACCAAAAGAGTGCAGATTTAAGGGTAGACCACCATTTATGTTCCTGAGTTGTACCAGAAAGTGTTTCTTTTATGGTTAAATTGTACTCCTTTTCAGTTGAGGCATAAACTCTCTGAGCAAAAGCTCGAAGCTGAGTATAGTTGTTCCAGGTCAAATCTGATCTGTTACCCTTCCAAAGTTGATAGGCCTCCTGCTTCTCCAAAAAAGCACGTCTACAATCATCATTGAACCACGGTTTGTCCTTCACTCGGTACCTTAGCACACGAGAAGGGATACGCCTATCAATTATGTTGACTAGATTCTCATTCAAAGGGACAACAGGATCTACACTATTATATAATTGTGACCAATTCAGGCACAAAAGATCATGTAAAATCCCATTCCAGTCTGCTTGGGATTTCATATAAATTTTACAAGAATATGATATATCAGGGACAGGCTGCTCAGTCTTCACTAATAATGAAATCAAGGCATGATCAGATGTCCCGACTGGAGAACCAACCTTACCAGTTATAACGCCAGGGGAGTCAGTGTATACAAGGTCCAAGCAATTACCAGACCTGTGAGTAGCTTCATTTATGATTTGCTCACAGCCTGATTCAGAGGCAAAGTCTAAAGCTCTTAAGCCATGGCGATCGGTAGGAGAGATAGAACCTAACCACTCCCTATGGTGAGCATTAAAATCACCAACAAAGACAAAAGAAGCCTTTCTATCATCTTCTTGTATCTTAGCCATAATGGTAAGAAGACAATCGAAGATAGAATCATCCATGTCTGGATTCCGGTAGATCGAACATAAATAAAAGTTGTTATGCCTGCCACAAACTTTTATTACCTGAATCTCATGACATCCACATTGATAGTAGGACTTATGAGAAGCAGGGTACTCTGTCCTAATATACACCGCCATTCCCCTGGCCCTAGGGATGGCATCACGTTTCAACATTATTGGCTTCTTAAAACCAGTTATAAGGAGCTCAGATGAGTGCCTCATATTAGAAACCAAAGTTTCTGAGCACAAAAGAATATCATACTGTCTGGACGCAACTGTAAGGTCTTGGATATTTGCATGAAGACCACGAATATTGCAATACAGAAGACGACATTGACGAAATCTAGGACGTACTGGTCCCGGATTTCGCTCAATGTCTCCAGACAGCATAAGAATTAATAGAAATAAAAAAAAGAGACATCATACTTAAAAACTAGATTAACAAGAATTATAACAAAAACAATACGTACAGAATTATAAACAAAGCGATTAATGATACCCATAGACTATAGTAAAAAGTCGGAAAAACTGGTCAACATGGAGGAGCCGATACACCATGCAAGGCTAAATACCCTCCAGGATAGCCACTTCAACTGAAGGGACAGTAAGGATGGTTTTGAGAAGAAAAAGAATCAGAAAAAGGAAAAGACAACCTCTTGATAAACCACCAGGCATCCATGGCCCTTCTATTAAGCCTGCCCAACACACCATTTCAAAAAAACAAGAGGAAGAAAAAAAAATAAGATAGAATAGTGTGCCTGAGTGTACCCTCAAGCAAGAGAACTCCAACCCAAGACAGTGGAAGACCATGGTACAGAGGCTATGGCACTACCCAAGACTAGAGAACAGTGGTTTAATATTGGAGTGTCCTTCTCCTAGAAGAGCTGCTTACCACAGCTAAAGTCTCTCTTCTACCCTTACCAAGAGGAAAGTACACTGAACAAATTGCAGTACAGTATTTGACCCCTTGGGTGAAGAAGTGTTAAGTATCTCATTGTTGTCAGGTGTATGAGGAAAGACGAGAATATGTAAAGAATAGGCCAAACTATTCTGTGTAAGTGTAGGCAAAGAAAAAATAAGCCGTGACCAGAGACAGGGATCCAATGCATTACTGTCTGGCCAGTCAAAGGATCCAATACCTCTCTAGTGGTAGTATCTCAACGGGCTATAGGTGGAAAAGACCATTAGAATTAGATAAAAAAAATTCAGGTGGAGGGTTAAATATAATGTTCAAATTACTGTATGCTGATTCATGCAGTATATAAAATCTAAAAAAATATGCTAAACAATGATGAAAATAAAAAATTGACGAACTAAGAAAATTTGCGGGTATGGACTGGCAAAGAAAGACCATAAACAGACGAGAGTGGATAAGACCTTTCTCCTACAGTGAACTAGTCACGACTGATGATGATGATGATCAACTGTATGTATTATGTTCATAAAATATTCAGATGATAGCCCAAATTACAACCCACTCAGTGCCCACGGCACCATTCACGCTATATTTGTTGAATCGTGGATGAACCAAATAAGCAGAACATTTCCAAGACATTAGTCGCATCAAAGAGTTCAGACATGAGACTTTATCAGCAGCACTTTGAGTCCTCTACACATTCAACGCCATTCATCTCTTATCTTGAACCGACTCTCTTACTTTCATACACTAGACGTCAATGTCTATTTTGGCTACGTCAGCTTGACAAAACAAGCAGTAAATCTCCGGTCCCTTCTCGTTAATAGGAACTAAAAAAGATTACTCAGCCAACGTATTGCAAATGTGTGTGATATCAATGATATCAAAATTACGTCACCACATAGATAACGGATGAATAAAAACTTTCGCAATGTTAACGTCATCATCATCATCTCCTCCTACGCCTATTGACGCAAAGGGCCTCGGTTAGATTTCACCAGTCGTCTCTACCTTGAGCTTCTAATTCAACACTTCTCCATTCATCATCTCCTACTTCACGCTCCATAGTCCTCAGCCATGTAAGCCTGGGTCTTCCAACTCTTCTAATGCCTTGTGGAGCCCAGCTAAACGTTTGGTGAACTAATCTCTCTTGGGGAGTGCGAAGAGCATGCCCAAACCATCTCCATCTACCCCTTATCATGATATCATCCACATATGGCACTCGATTAATCTCTTATAGTTTCATTTCTAATCCTATACTGCCATTTAACTCCTAATATCCTTCTGAGGGATTAGTTCTCAAATCTACTAAATTTATTGGAGATTGTTTCATTGTCATACTATGACTCATGTCTGTAGAGTATCATACAAGAAAAAAATCTTTATATGGATTTGTTCACAAACCAAGTGTTGTAACATTGCTTTTTATATGTTCTTTCTAACACTTGTGATTGTCAGGGCCTGTTTGACTAAATGCACATCACACGAGACACTATGAAACGATTTCTAGCATGAAGTTGCGAGCTTCATGCTATTAAAATGGTAGCCTACTGGAAACTTCCCTACTTGGCCATCTGCTGGACTGAGGTTCAAGACCCGCTCAACCTCCATAGTTTACTGTAGTCTTGAAACCTTACCATCCTTATGAGGTACGGATGGGCTGAGGGTTGGGGCAGCCTGTAGTTATACCCGATGAGTCATCAGCAACTACTGCCTGGCCTCCCTGTTCCTAGCTTGGGTGAAGAGGGGACTTGGGCGCTGATCATATGTATTTATGATCAGTCTCTAGGGCCATTGTCCTGCAAGGGCACTGGCACTGTCCCTTGCCTCTGCTATTCATGAATGACATTTAATTGATTAATCAAATAGATACAAATGGACTAAAAGGGACTGTTCCTTATAAAAGAACGAGAGTAAAACTAGGACCGAATAAATAAAAATAAAAACGAAAACATCCAGAATTTAGCAACCCTCTACGCGAAATCCCACTATCATAATTTCGTAATTATAATCGTCGAGAAAGCGACATCCGAAAATGAACCAAGCGTTTATCGTCCGCATTTATTTCTTCCTTTTCCTCTCGCTCTTCTTATCGCCTGCATTTATTTCTACTTTTTTCTTCTTTGTCTTTCCGTAGAACACAACAATGAAGCGTGACGGATACCACTGCGCTACCGCACCCGTCCAAGAGGTAATTGCGTTAGTCACACTCTCTTAAGAGATAATCGCCCAGAGATCTGCTTCCACAAAAGGAAAATGGAAGAGGGGAAAAAGAGAACGAAAGAGAGGAGAGAGAGACAGAGAGATATTACGTTTTGCTAATTACACGCACAACTGATCCACGGTTGTTATTATAAAGCTTCCATTATCATATTCTAATTTTTCTTGGTGCGCTGTTTTTCTTAGCAAGTTTTTCGCAAGGAAATGTGCACAGACATCTTGCATGCATCCACTCTTATGTGAACACATACATAATATATATATATATATATATATATATATATATATATATATATATATATATACTCAGAAAGAGTAAATATATATATATATATATAAATATATATATATATATATATATATATATATATATATATATATATATATATATATACTCAGAAAGAGTAAATATATATATATATATAATATATATATATAAATATATACATATATATATATATATATATATATATATATATATATATATACAGTATATATATATATATATATATATATATATATATATATATATATATATATATATATATATATAATCCTCTCTGAGCAGAGATACCTTAACGTGGTGAAAGTGTTCATGTATCGCCATGATCAGCAAACTTGTACTAGTCAGGGCCACCCATACTGAGTTGGTTTGCTGTGAACAATCAGGCGAAAATCTCCCACCATCACCAATCTGCACTGGCCAAACTTCAAACATGAATTGACATGTATGAGGCCTTTGTCCTGCAGTGGACTAGAAGCGGCTGCATTTGTCGTCTTAACTATGGCAGGCTACATACCTGAAACCTATTTGGAAGAGCAAAAAGCTATAAGATTGGACGCCCCAACAAGACAAACAGCCAAGTACAAAAAAGGAAATACAGGATTAAAGGATCACCTATAATTATTACGAACACTTCAACGAAAAAAAAATAAGTTAGACAAATAAACTAAGATATATTAGTTAACATCAAATAGTAAATCCAATTTCAAATCACGTATCTCAAAACAGGTCTGCTTCACAACAGATCTATTTTTCATCATCTTACAATGTAAGTCTGACAATGTTTGGGAAAAACATATACGGATTTTAATTAACAAGCAAATCAGAAAATTCTTGAACCGAAATTCTCTAAAAACCAGCTGCAGTCGTTGGCCCGTCACACGCTAGCGGTTATGTAGCATTCGAATTCCTTTTGTATTTATGCACAAGAGATTTTCGCTGCGCATTTGGTCTTAGCCTAGTAATTATATCTAGAAATTTGTCTCGGAAAATCAACATTTGAAATACCGGTCTCCCTCGGGATAATTTCTCGCTTTGTGTGCGATGGTTGACTTTGCCTTCACTATACTCCTGCATTATTTATACGTAGAGTTACTTTTTATGACACTGCCGGTCTGACTACACTGCGACCTGAAATTCCAATTGTCTAAAGTTGAAAGTTTCCTTCTAATCTACATTAACCTGATGGCTGGTGACCCGTAAAACTAAACCGAGCCACTGATTACTGTTAGAATGCGTAACCATAAACAGATGCCAAAATCTGCTGACACATGCAGCTCTTCTAGAAGGACACTCCAAATTCAAACTATTATTCTCTAGTCTTAGGTTATGCCATAGCATCTGTAACATGGTCTTCTACTGTTTTGAGATAGAGTTTTCTTGCTTGAGGGTACACTCGAGCACACTAATTATTTTATTTCTCGTCCTCTTGTTTTGTTAAAGTTTTTATAGTTCATATAAAAGATATTTATTTTTATGTTACTCTTCTTAAAATATTTCCTTTTCCTTTTTTCCTTTCCTCACTGGGTTGTTTTTCCTGTTTGAGCCGCTGGGCTTGAAACATCCTGCTTTTCCAACTAGGGTTGTAGTTTAGTAAGTAAAAATAATAATAATAATAATAATAATAATAATAATAATAATAATAATAATAATGTGCTGGACTAGGGTTTGACTCCCGCCCAAGTTTGATATTTTCTTTTAAGATTAATCTATCTTATTTTTCTTCTTGTTTTTTTTTTCCCTTGGAAGTTTATATATGCAAGATCTATTTGAATGTTGTTGCTGTTCTTGAAATATTTTAATGGTGCATTGTTTCTCTTTTAATTTATTTCCTTGTTTCCTTTCCTCACTGGGCTATTTTTCCCAGTAGGAGCCCTTGAGCTTATAGCATCCTGCTTTTCCAACTAGGGTTTTAGCTTAGCTAATAATAATAATAATAATAATAATAATAATAATAATAATAATAATAATAATAATAATAATAATAATAATAATAATAATAATAATAATATTGTCTGTCATCAGACATAGGAAGTTTAGTATCCCCCAAAAATGAAAAATTCACAAGGAGGCCAGAGATATCAATCAATAGATAACGTTATAAGAAGGTACTGCTAATAGTGCACCTCACGCAATGCACTCTAGGCGCTATTTCAGAGCCATTGCTACGTCCCTTCAATCCTTGGTTGCACACAAATTTTCTCCTTATAATTTACTCTATTCTACTCCCTTCCATCTTTCTGTCAAACCTTTTTACACAAAATTCAAAATTTACACCTTATTTCCTTTCTTCGGTGGGATGCAAGCTATATAAGCTCCAGCATCCCTCTAATAAATGTTATTGATCAACACACCACAGAGTGGAACTTGTAATCTCACGACACATAACTTCGAGAGAAAATATTCAAGGCATTAAAATAGAATAATAATAATAATAAAAATAATGATATTGATAAATATTAATAATAATAATAATAATAATAATAATAATAAAAATAATGATAATGATAATGATAATACTAACATAAATAATAAAAATATCAATAACAATAATAACAATAACAATAATAATAATAACAATAACAATAATAATATTAATAATAATAATAATAATAATAATGATAATAATAATAATAATAATAATAAAAATAATAACAATAACTAAAACAATAATAATGATAATAATAATAATAATAATAATGATAATAATAATAATAATAACAAAAACAACAACTTTGAAATGAAGTAAGAAATGAAGTAAGAAAAGGAGACCAAGAGATATGATGAACAAACCGGCATGCACGAATGTTAAGGGGTCTAAACGTGCTGTTGTTGATATTCACGAAAGCAAGAGCCGATCATGAACCTACGGACCCAAGGGAGGACTATAATTCACATTAATTTCCTTCGCACAGGAGCTAAATCATCGATTACCAAATGGCGTTATCGACGATATTAATCATCATCATCGAACAGAGGTGACCCAATTAACAGTTATCAACTCGGTTATTAACTCGGTTATTACCGTAATGCGAAAGTGTTTCCCGCCTCCGTTCACGAAGAGACTAATAATAACAATGCTTCTAAGGGAAGTGAGCAAGCAATGTAATTAATCCGAGATCTCAGTCGTTTAAATTCACCCGAGTTTATTGCGATTTTTTTTTTCTGCGCGCATCGACATACCGAGAAATCGTTAATTAGCACGAAGCGGTTAATTCATTAAGAGAATTTGATGTCAAGACTGTAAAGTCTCTTTTTTTTTTCTTTTTACTTTCTATACCTCGTCATCGATTAAGAAGATCTGCATAAAGTACAACAATATTAATTAATAGGAAAAAGTATTTTCTTAAAAGTACAATGATATAAATCAATAGGAAAAAATAATTTTCTTAAAAGTACACACACACACACACACACACATATATATATATATATATATATATATATATATATATATATATGTGTGTGTGTGTGTGTGTGTGTATGTATATATATATATATATATATATATATATATATATATATATATATATATATATATATATATATATATATACAAAAATAATGTTCTCAAAAGTATAATACAAATAAATAGAAAATCTTTTT
>NC_090759.1:63580129-63587629 GCF_036898095.1 Palaemon carinicauda
ATATCCAGGCGATAAATAAGTGAGTCATAAATAAAGGCGAGTTTAATAGTCGTATCTAAATGGGATTGATTGAGATAGCATTGACGATAGCGCCTAGACAAAGACATAAATGTTCCTGTCAGGAGATTAGTTGAAAGGCAATCGTAACTCTCGGTTAAAGCTCTTACGCAAGTTAAGAGGAAGCCTTGCCAGAGAAATTGTGTGCAAGGACGCACTTATGATACTCGAGGGTAAAAGTCCTTTGTTAAAAGTAAGGAACATGGAATACATACGTGCATATATACATGCATACCCAGACCCATGTGCATATACTGTATGTATATGCAAATATATATATATATATATATATATATATATATATATATATATATATATATATATATATGCATATACTGTATGTATATGCATATATATATATATATATATATATATATATATATATTATACATACATATATAATATATATATATATATATATATATATATATATATATATATTATACATACATATATATTATATATATATATATATATTATAAAATATTATATATATACATATAATATATTTATATATATATATATATACATATATATATATATATATATATATATACATATAATAAATATATATATATATATATATATATATATATATATATATATATACATATAATAAATATATATATATATATATATATATATATATATATATATATATATATATATATATATAAAGCAATTACCCGCATCTAATTGCGTTGAGCCTTTAAAACTAGTAAAGAAATGGATAATTCATACGACACCAAAGTAGAAGTAAATTTAACTTCAAATATTAAATTGTACTGTAATCAAAATATGAGAGAGAGTTACAGGATCCTTATGAGAGTTGCTGAAATATCAAGACTTCAGGAAGTTCAGGAATGACTTCATGTAATCTCATAATAGTAGTATGATTTAAAAAAAATCATCTAAGAAAAGGAGGAACAGAACTCGGATCAGATTAATTTAGATTTAAATTTATTATCAATAAGTTTTTTTGCGCTACCGCTTTATTATTTATATCCTAAAATCAATATCCAAAGTGGTTTCTGTATTAACAGTGTCACTTTTTACCTCCGCCAACGAAGTTGGAAAGAGGTTGTGTTTAACCCCTGTTGCCTGTTTGTGTGTGCGAGTGTTTTTTGTGAACACTTTCCTGGCCACAATTTTAATCGTAGAGTAATAAAACTTGCGGGGATTAACTGTTATGTAAAAAGCTTAAAATTATTAAATTTTGGAAGGTCAAGTTCAGAGGGCAAGGTCAAGATCTAGCAAAATGTCTAATCCCCCTTATCAGCCATAGGTTTGGACATCGTTGTCACAGACTTCAAACTTGGTTCATATATGAGTGTATGAAAATCCATGCCAATTAATACATGTTAAGGTCAAAGGTCGAGTAAAAGGTCGAAAAGTAAGATGCCGCGGCGGAGGTCTGCGCTCTACTGAGTGCCCCTCTAGTTTAAATTATAATCTCTCCCTAATAGCACCTGGCAGATTCTTTACGAACTGGAGAGCAGGTTAAATCTAAAGTTGAACAGGTCTGTTAGAAGACACCCAACCATTAACCCCAAGGATCAGATAATAAAAAAAGAAGAGGAAGAATAATGCAATGCAGCTGTGGCCAAATGGCTTTGCATAAAACCCCTTTTAACATCCAAACCGAATACAGACAGCACATAATGTTGGCAAAAAAAAAAAACTCCCAACGACGATGGCTACAGAAAATAAGACCAAGTTCTAGAAAATGTTATCACGAGTCTACAAACTATTTAGAAAACCTTATCAAAAGACTAAAAATTATTTAGAAAACTTTATCAGATTATTAGAAATTAATTAAAAAAAGCACTAAGTTGTTTTATAACAAAAATGACAATGATGCTCTTAATACCGATTCATAATATCGTCAGGCATTTAGTCTTATCTCAAACGGGAATTCCGTCCTGTTCAAAGATTCTAAACTATTTTATCTTGCAGGTCAGGCTCCTTTAGTCCTGTTATACCCAAGGTGTCTTCAACAATAAGAAAACAAAAATATTACTGAAAGCCTTAAACCTCCATCGTTACATTTTCTCACCGAACCACTCCTGAATCCCGAACAAGGAAGATGAATATGAAAGTAGTACGGAGGGGGGGTTGATTTAAAAACATCATGGGCGTGGCTACCGAGGGTGTGAAAACCCCGCCCCTGGAACCGCCCAGTGCGTAAGCAATGCACCTATCATGCAAAAGGGGGTCACACAAGGCGACCGCTCTGAGGTGACGCTCACACCCAACTCCCGTTTTCTTTGCAACAGCCACAACCAGGTGGACGACAGGTAAAAGTTCCTTGAAGGATCTCTAATGCCTCCTCCATCTCCTTCGCTGCTTCTTTCTGCTCCTCTTGCTCGTTCTACCCACTCTTTCCTCCTCATTCTCCTCCTCCTCCTCCTCCTCCTTCTACTACTACTACTACTACCACCCAACCGTTACACTCATCCATCTCATTCCTCTTCTTTATTTCCTTTGACCTCACCTCCTCTAAATTACTCTCTTTCTATCATCATCAATTCTTGCTCTTCCTCCTCCTCCTCCTCCTTATCTCAAAATCACTTCCACCATACATTCTCACGAGTGGAATACTACTGCAATATTTGAATAAAAGGTCTTACCCTTTCCTGAAATTCAAAATGCAATTTAATGTTTTTCGAAATCAAGAGCTGAAAATGGACTGAAATTCTGCGGATGTAGTGCAGGTGGTAAACCAAAAAATGGGACAAAGACTCCTCAATTTTGTTTTTGGAAATATATTTTTTAATGATTGCCATTCGCAGAGAGAGAGAGAGAGAGAGAGAGAGAGAGAGAGAGAGAGAGAGAGAGAGAGAGAGAGAGAGAGAGAGATGCAAGTATTTTGGATGTCTCAAAAACATTTTAGTCCATCAGCAGACTCCATTTGCTCATGGGTAGAGCGAATTAGTTTAAAAGTTTAGAGTTTTTATGATCTTGTCTAACTTGAGAGAGAGAGAGAGAGAGAGAGAGAGAGAGAGAGAGAGAGAGAGAGAGAGAGAGAGAGAGAGAGAGAGAGAGATGCAAGTATTTTGGATGTCTCAAAAACATTTTAGTCCATCAGCAGAGACTCCATTTGCTCATGGGTAGAGTGAATTAGTTTAAAAGTTTAGAGTTTTTATGATCTTGTCTAACTTGAGAGAGAGAGAGAGAGAGAGAGGAGAGAGAGAGAGAGAGAGAGAGAGAGATATGAGAAAAAGGGGGAAGGCAGCCAAGAGAAGGCGTGGTCAAAGCCCACTACCTGCTGCTCCCCAAAATCTCCTCCCCCCAAAGGCCCCCTGACACCAATCCCCTCCCCAATGTATCGCCAAGGCTGACCCAACGAGGATTAAAGGGCGCTAAGAACTCTTAAAGCAAGAAAAGCGTGTGTGAGAAAGAGAAAGATGTCTCGAGACTTCTATGAAGGGGCTGATCTTATCACAAAATGGGTCTCTCTCTCTCTCTCTCTCTCTCTCTCTCTCTCTCTCTCTCTCTCTCTCTCTCTCTCTCTCTACGTTAGCCTTTCCCCTTTCTAGGGAAGAACTGCCACAGCATCCACCGAGAGCAATACCATAAAGACTTATTTAGCTTTCTCTACAACTAAAGATCAATGAAATCTATAAAAATTACAAAAGCAAAATAATTTTCTAACTTATTTTGAAGGTTTTCACGAGTTTCATTCTCATTACGATGCATTTCTTATAATTTAAGTCAAAAGAATTGTGGGAAAAAAGGGAATTTAGAAAATATCAAACTTAATTACAATAAAGAGAGACTATGAATAATTACATTTCCTTGACGGTACAAAATTCCAACACACTTTACCTAAAAGGTTTCTTTGTATATCCCTAGAGGCGAAAGTATAATAACGTCTATAAGAAATATATAAAAACAAATAATCCACTTTTTTTTACCATTTACTGCAACCAACGGGAATAAAGACTCCGAAAAAGATTAAAAATAAAAAACAAATATATGACCTAATTTCTAACATTTACTGTATCAGACGGGAATAAAACCCCCCAAAAATAGAAATATAAAATAGTAGAAAAATATATAATCTATATTTTTACCATTTAAAAAAGCATAAAAACAAAAACAATTTACTGTATTACACGGGAATAAGACCACTAAAAAGATTAAAAATATAAAAATACAAAAAACCATAAGACCTATTTTTTTTTTACCATTACTGTATTACGGAAATAAGGCCCCGAAAATTATTAGAAATATCGAAAAAAAAACATGACTTAATTTTTTTACCATTTGCTATAACAGGCAGAAATAAAGGCCCCCCCCCCCCCCAAAAAAAAAAGAAATTTAATAAAATACTTAAAAAAAATAGGAACTAAATTTTTACCATTTACCGTACGCGACGGGAATAAAGACCCCCTAAAAAGAGAAATATAAAGAATAATTGAGAGGATTTTGTTTGTAGCTCTTCTGACCTCCGTATCTGGTCTCCGCATTTAACTTTTAGAGAGACGATTACAAGCTGCACTGCGCATGCCCCTGTCGTTGAGATGCACGACAACCAAGACGCCGTGCAAAGAGATTCAAAATGGAATAGTCCTTTGTCCATACAACACCTGCTTATAACACCTGTTATTTTCAACATAAAAAAATCTACTAAAAATAATTTCATTTTGTAGAATAACGTTACAAAGTAACCAGACTTTATAAAAAGCTGATGAATATGTCAATTAAAAGTAACCTATACCTGGACGGCTAACATATGGGATGTTAAAACCAGGTGTAATTTACTGCGTGAAATCTAATTCTTAGAGGAAGGGTAATTTATCATTTCGTATTTGTTACGAGCAAAAATTCCTTGTAATAACGTTCCATATCTACATAAGGGCACCATTTTCAAATTTTCTGGTGTGGGTTGGGAGTTATAAGCGTAGTAGGCAAATATACACCAAAAATTAAAATAAAAGTGGTCATTAGTATATGAAGTTTCCAATAAAATTCATAAAGTCTTATTTCCCACTGTAGATGAACATTCATTATTAAGAGGTATTTAGGTTCGTAATTCAGTGATAAATACAAAATAAGACATGTGAAAATATATAAAAAGTTCATAAAGGTTGAAAATATTAAATTATAGTTAAGCCAAATTTCCCATAAATATTACGAAATGCATATTAAAATAAGACTAAAATTCCGAAAATAAACAAAAATTAAATCAAATGTAAAAAATCTAAACTTAATAAAAAACCGAAAGCCATTACAGAACAGGTTAGTGTAAACTTTAATTCGAAAAAAAGTTGGAAATTCTTGCAGTAAACTGGAATTTGAAGAACTTCAGGTGGAACAACTATGCAGAATGAACATTATAAAATAAACATTGTCGACTAAAGAAAATGCCAGAGTAATGCTCATAAAACGCAGCGATCAATGCAAATAGTTTTGGAAATACTTTAACACCCAAATGAGTAGGGATGTTATGTAAAAATTTATTTTTAATAAAAATCATTAGGATATATAAAACCAAAATCAATCGCTTGTTACTTTGACCTTTTGGCCGTTCTGTTCTAAGTTTCAGCAACATCAACTATACACCAGGCCCTTCTCTGATTCTGGTGTCTGGGAAGAGTTGTGTGTATATAAAAAGGCAATGATACATATATATAAAACTAACACTCGTAATTTTAATCCATGTAAATATCAACCACAATAGCATGTAATATCTAATTCTACGTTTGGGATGTATATCCACTGGAAATTCATTTATGATAAAATGCTTCTGGCTGGGCAAGGATTCGAACTTATGCCCCAAGTCGAAACAATGGCTGCAGGGACGACTCTTGCCTTGATAGCTCGATTGGTTAAGTCGTCCCTGCAGGCACTGTTTCGATTCAGGGCATGGGCTCTATTCCTTGCCTAGCTTGAACCATTTATCATAAATAAATTTCCAGTAAATATACATTGCCAACGATAGAATTCGATATTAAATGCCATTGTGGTTGACATCTACATAAAGGTTATGATAATGATTAGTGCTGACAACACAAGGAACACAGCATAATGGAACAAGACTGACTACTTCCCACTGCTGAGTACATCTTGTTTATTGCCTTTACCTCTGGAAGTCGTGAATCCACTTGGCATTGACTGTCTGTATCTCAATGCCTCTTAATCCAGAAGTTCCTTAACTATCATAACCAAGCTCAGCCACAATCCAGGATTGTCCGTCAACAATTACGTGTCTTAAGAGATGAGGCGGCAGCTTGCTAAGCTCAATCCCTAAGCTATCTTTCTCTGTTCCTTAAAATGACCAGCTAAAACTCCTGCTCAAGCTAAAACTAACAAAACACACATACCTTACAAAATTAAACTATATTTGTTCTCAAGCTAAATAAAATCTTTTCCTTATTAAAATTAAAATAAAACCTATATTCAAAACCAGATAAATTTCTTTCTAAGCAAAAGTAAATTAAAACTAGTATTCTCCCCAAATTCAATTAAAACATGTAAAATTTGCACTTTATTCTTATTTTATATTGAGGGGATTTTATATTTTTGTCTAAGATTTTATTTAATATTTGGGATTTAATAAAAATTAGATTTTTCTAATTATTTTCTAAATTCACAACTGTAAAAAAACACCTCTGTTCCACAATGCCAGCACAATGGAATCTAGAGTGGACATAGCTTGCTAGAAAAAGTCAGACTTGTTTCTTCTGCATTTGTCCACCTGACAAAGAAACAGTACAAGTGTATCTTCACCAAGGAACACTGCATATTAGAAAAAGTCATACTACTTCCCTCACACTGAGTCCATCTTGTACATAACTCTATTAGATCTGGAAGGTCTGAATATAATTGGCACCGATTGTCTCTCTCAATGGGTCTAAATCTAGCAGGTCCCTAAATACCATACCTAAGCCCAACCACAGTCCATGATTGTCTGTCACCAATTGCCGCTCTTTGACATGAGGTGGCAGCTCCTTGACATCATAATAGCCTTAACTTTCCTTCCCTGTTCCTTACAAAACCCAGCTAAATTTCCTGTTATCAAGTATATACTGTATTCACCTTACAAAAAACGCCTTTCCCTAAAAAAGTAGACTAAAACTAATATCTTCCTCAAAACTCAAATAAAACTTATACTAAAAAAAATTTCCACTATATATTAGGCGTTTTATGTTTGTTTGTATTTTATCATATATTTCTTCTTTTCTAATAATTATTTATTGTTTGGAATTTTTTTAAATTTTGTATTGTTTTTGGTTTTCCGATTAATCAATATTTTTCTATCTTACATTTTCACTACATTAAACAAGGAATTGTGTTCCACTATTCCAGTGCAATGGAATCTTCTTGAAGGGACACAGAATACTAGAAGAAGTGAGACTTATTTCCTCTGCATTAGTGCACCTGACAAAGAAACAGTACAAATATATCTTCGCCAAGAAACACTGCATACTAGAAAAA
>NC_090759.1:63597629-63617629 GCF_036898095.1 Palaemon carinicauda
CTTTGTGCAAATTTAAATGCGGAAAAAGCAGCAAACATCCACCACCTTGCTATCGTCGGCATATACATCAAAAGACGTTCCCAATTAAATCTCATCACATCAAAGTCTTTGTTCAACGATGAAAGGATGTGCGACTGAAAAGCCCAGCTGAGAATACAAAACGAGAAGAAACGTCGCACTATGATACCGAATTGGTGTATTCATGTCATCTGGCAATAAACCATTAGCAGTGGTGTTACCAGAATTCTGGAAACCGACTTTGCAAGTTGAAGAGGATTCTCAAGACAGCTTCCTAAATATGTCAGTCATCGGAGGGGGTTAGGGGTTAGGGTGGGGATGGGGGGGTTGTCGCCTATTTACAAGGGACAGCTGATGATCTGAGAGTGAAGTATCAGATCTTTTATTCGCGTTCTCGTATGTTTTTTTCTAATATTTATTTATGACTTTTCTCTTCATATTTTGTTTTAAAATTATATTATACTAAATACATACACTAATTATAATTATAAATAAATGTATGTATATATATATGCATGTATATATATATATATATATATATATATATATATATATATATATATGTGTGTGTGTATAACATATATATGATATACATAATATATATACGATATACATATATATGTATACATATATATATATATATATATATACATATATACATATATATATATATATACATATATACATATATATATATATATATATATATATATATATATATATTAATCACATATGAGAGTATGTGTTTGTGCGTGCATGCATTAGGAAAGAACACAAATTTTACATTCAAATTATTATTTTTTTACCTGTTTTACAACTAATATAAGAGACAATTTTGTTGTCAACCAAGGATATCGAGTAAATTAAGATAGTTCATCCTTTTTTGTCTTGGACCCAGGATTCTTTGACCTTCGTATACTTCATTCTTTATTTCTCAACTGTCTTTACCAATGTGCGTAAATATTCCCTTATGTGGGAAACCACAAAACCAGAAGCTGGAGAGCTTTAAATTTTGAAGGTTACCCAGTTTCTTTTCTACGTCAAAATCAAGTTTTGAATAGAATTACAATACTGCTGCGTAGAAAAAAAAATAATTCCAAAATTCTATTAAAATTATCAAAATTTTCAAGACATGAAAGTGAACCTTAACTTTATTCTTAATTAGCTCATGTAATCAATAAATGATGCACCATATCACCGGAGTTCGTCTATACAAAAATAGTAACGATGTGTTGTATGAAATTTGTGATTTTTTAAAATTTCATTTTCTAAAGTTTAAAATTTCTTTAAAAATTTATTTTGCTAATATCGAAGTTTTTATTTTCTAGATAGTAGGTTAGCCTAGGCACCAGCCACCCGTTGAGATACTACCGCTAGAGAGTTGTAGGGTCCTTTCACTAGCCAGACAGTACATTGGATCCTTCTCTCTGGTTACAGTTCACTTTCCATTTGCCTACACATATTCTTTACAGATTATCCTCTGCCCTCATACACCTGACAACACTGAGATTACCAATAAATTCTTCTCCACCCAAGGGGTTACTGCACTGTAATTGTCCAGTGGCTACTTTCCTCTTGGCAAGGGTAGAAGAGACTTTTTAGCAATGGTGAGCAGCTCTTCTAGAAGAAGGGCACTCAGAAATCAAACCATTGTTCTCCAGTCTTAGGTAGTGCCATAGCCTCTGTACCATGGTCATCCATCGTCTTGGGTTAGAGTTTTCTTGCTTGACGGAAAACTCTGGCACACTATTCTATCTAATTTCTCTATCTCTTGTTTTGTTAGTTTTTATAGTTTATATAGGAAATATTTATATAGATGGCGTTGCTGTTCTTAAATTATTTTACTTTCATTTGTTTCCTTTCATCACTGGGCTATTTTCCCTGTTGGGACCCCTGGGATTATAGCATCCTGCTTTTCCAACTAGGGTTGTAGTTTGATAAGTAATAATAATAGAAATGAACCAATAAGAACATTTAAGATAACAGTATAAGCTACACCATATATTTTGTCGAAACCGAAAAAATCATGGAATTTGTATCATGTAAGACTTTTTCATCGTTCTTTGTATAAAATAAAATAAAAAACTAAATACTTGAACATTTAATTTTCAGAATTCCATAACAAGAAGTTTCGGAATACTTTACACTTATCTGGTGACTGAACACATCTAAAGGAATCTGTGTCAATGATAGGAACACTTTTACAAACTTAACCGTTACAGCTACGATACTGAGAATATTTTTAATTTTTTTATCTAACCTACTCAAAAAAGAAAAATACCATATATATATATATATATCTATATATATATATATATATATATATATATATATGCACAGACGTGTATTGCACATGTCTTATATGCATAAAAAAATATATCAAATATGAATTCATTTACACTGATATATAAGAAATCATCATTAGATTAAATTCACGTGATGTCCTTTATTTTCTAATCATAAACTGAGCGTGTGTGTGTGTATATGTATATGTATATATATATATATATATATATATATATATATATATATATGTATATATATATATATATATATATATATATATATATATATGTGTGTGTATATATATGTATATATATATGTATATATATATATATATGCATATATATATAGTATATATATATGTATATATATATTATATATACATATACATATATATATATATGTATGTATATATACATACATATATATGTATATATACATGTGTATATATATATGTATGTGTATATGTATATATGTATATATATACACATATATATGTATATATTTATATATACATACACACACATATATATATGTATATATATATATATATATATATATATATATATATATATATATATATATATATATATATATATATATATATATTCAAAAGCTCGAGATAGAGACGACTGGCTAAATCTAACCGTACTAAATGATGATGATGATGATGATAATGAGATATATATATATATATATATATATATATATATATATATATATATATATATATATATATATATATATATATATATATACACATACATACATACATACACGCACACTTTCAATCCCATGCCCTGAACCCCTCACGGCTTATTAATTAATCTATCTTTTATTAGTCTTTAACAGGCCCGCAAGCTGTTTCGCTAATGAGTTATGATAACACAAAAGTAACAATGGTGTCGATTATTTATCAAATCAAAATTTATATGGAATCCTTGAGAAAATTATTAACATTTATGGAATGTTTCAACCTCTCTTGATTTTATTAATGCATTCGCACGGGGCAAGAAAACTTAAAAACATTAAAGAAAAACCATTGCTTTCATAAACATGATTTCTTTTATTCAAGGGTAGTAGAAACCTCATGATTAAATCAGTATTGAAAAATTAGGCTTATTTTACAATATCTCAAAAATAAAACTTCGATAACTACATCAAAATGAGACATCTCTTGCATTACCAACAGTATATAAAATTACGTAAAGTAAAACAAGAGATCTAAAAAAAAATTTAATCTACATCTCTCAAAATACCGTATGAAGAGATTTCAACAGGTTGGTAGATAGCAATCCAATCCATACTCGGTAAGCTAGACTCCCAAGACGAAAATAAGCATAGAAATGCATTGCCCTCCTGGCCGCCCATTAAGGGTTAGCTGTTAGTTAATAACTACAATGTTTTCTATCCAGACCTGGCCATTTATCTCTCTGGGAGTCGTTACCTTTGCAGTAATTGCAACGTCTTCTGACCCCCTTCGCTAAAAGGACTTTCCAATGAGGAAATTGACACAGAAACGAGAAAATGTTAAATGTTTGGATAAAGTTTACAGTTGCAAAAAAAATGACAAATGAAACTTCGTTAGCATAGAGAGAGAGAGAGAGAGAGAGAGAGAGAGAGAGAGAGAGAGAGAGAGAGAATTGTAAAGTGACCCGTGCTTAACCGCTTATTATTGCAAATAATAAAAGCATGATTATTAAAAAGGAGACACGCTGAGTTGTTGCGATCATAACTAATGTGAGGAAATAAAACAATAGAATCGGGTAGAGCGATGACAAACATTACGGTGTATTAGCAAATATACAATTCTATCATGACGTTTATATGTCCAAACACAAGAGTACGTGAAAATTTATGGACTTGTTACACAAGAGCTCTCTCTCTCTCTATCTCTCTCTCTCTCTCTCTCTCTCTCTCTCTCTCTCTCTCTCTCTCGTCTTCAAGACAATGGTAATGGCGTGTATCATAAATAATCCTTTAAACAATGAAGACAGGAGGCTTCTTAATAACATAAAATCCTTCTTAATAGCTTATTTTGCATTCGAAAAATTTCGAAAATTTTTTTTTTACAGGCACGAGCTTTATAATACATTTATTCTTGCATTACACAAATAAACAGGTGAAGTATGAACGTAAGCAAAAAAACGTATTCAATGTTAACCAAACATACAAAGGAGCACACACGATAGTTAAGGAATTTTTAAAGCAAAATTAAAACTGCTTTTATATTATTCCCTACGAAATTTAAAACTTAAGACATAAAAAAGACGATATTTTATCAATTTTTTTTTCTGGAATTTCATTTAAAAACATGAAAAAAAATACATAACTGACTTTTGGTGACTCATGAGGAGTTTCCTAAGAAGAAAAATATTAACACATTCCCTCAATGAGAAAGTTCATAACTGAAAAAAAATAATTACTCAAGTAATGAAAATAAAAAGTTCAATTATGTTTACACTGAAAGGCTGGCCAAAGAAGGGAACTCTGAGTTATCGGACAATTAATATCCGTTCCCTTCTAAGGGAGGTTATCTATCCATCAGATCCATCTATGCACGATCTACAAATCTCTTAGATGCAAACTACACTTTCGTCGACAAACCTTCAGTAGTTTGGTGGAAGTTACTCCTGCGGAATTGTTTTTTTTTTTTTTAATGCAAGTGTTTTGCAGTGAAGATGACCTGCTAAAGTAGGTTATCCGTTTCAAAAAATTATTGCTTTGAAAAAAAAAAAGCCGTTTTATTAAAATGTCTGTTTTCTTTATGCTGGTAAAAGTGGCACACGAACTCAATGAAATATTCATCGCTATAATTGCACAAAACCAATCGCTCTTAAGCAGATGATTTTGGTTACCTGAGAGAGAGAGAGAGAGAGAGAGAGAGAGAGAGAGAGAGAGAGAGAATTTAATATAACCTTATAAATCATTAAGTACGTAATAATAACGCGACTTTTTAATATGTCAAACTTTGATACATGACATCTGTAACTTCCACGACTGAATTATGCACATTACTAGGGTATGTTCAAATCCTGTTCACTTTGATAGAATTCACTGAAACATGGCCTTTGTTACCTTTGGGAGTGAGGTCACCGTAGCCGTGTTCGATACCAGAATATCACACAAAGGTTCACCAGCTGTAAATGAGTGCCAAGCATTTGCTATTAGCAAGATGAAGGGTGTGGGGTTAGCAACATTACCCCCGAAGAAACTGCTCAGATGCCAGAAGGCTGGACTTTGTGGCACCCATTTCAACGGAGAAATACGCATTGGAAAAAACATATACATATAAATTTATATATACACTAGTAAAAAAACCCGTAATTTTAATCAAATTCACCGTAAAAATATACTGCTCTCAGCCGTATTTCAGTAAGCTACAGGCGTCCGTGATTTTACCTTACTACCATCTTTTACGGGTTGGTGTCCCTAAAAAAACAAAAAAAAAAAAAAAAAAACAACTATACTCGGCTAGTTAATTTGCTTCGAGTATCTGACTGCTGAAGAATCCATACATACATTTATACATATGGGTATATATGCAAACTTTCACGAATTATTCCAGTTACAGGTCGATAAAGTGACAAAACAAACAAGCGAAATTTGGTATTTTCTTTTGATTTTTCCATCAATTATCAAGGTGGGGAAAAGGAGATGAAAATTATTCGAAATATGGCATAAAAATGACCGTTTATCTTGTACCACAGCAGCTGCTGCCACAACACCCAAAAATATTTAAAACGTAATAACTCACTGGAAATGTGTTAAACGACGAACGACTTAAGCTGTAAATGAAGTGGCGAGTAATGACAAAAATAAAAATAAAAAAGACGCTCTTTACGACTCTTCTCTCGCAAATTTCGAAGCTGTGCGATGACTTTTCGTGCATTACAAGTGGCCTTTCTCCTCATCAGAATTATCCCCATTGCAAGCAACAATAGCCTAAATACCATAAAAGCGCCCCGCTAAAGGGGAAGCCAGGTCTGGGACTGTAAGTGCTCGCTCGCTACATCCCAATTACACAACGTCCCGAACACTTTGCTTAAGCAAGAGGGAATAACAGCTGGTCTTTAACCCATTTGCGGTGAGTTTTAGTATTATCATTTCACCACCAATAAATCAAAAGGAGGTTCTCACACTCACTCACTCTCTCGTCTCGGCTCTGTTTATGGTCCTTATTTCTATTTATATTGTTCGAAACTAAATCTTTTGCGGTATGTATATAGAAAAAAAAGGTGCCACTAAAAAACCAGTAGGTAATAGAGGAGGGTCAAAGGTTTATGGCTACGAAGATGACTCAATGGCCTATGATTACAAAGCGAAGAATTAAGATAACCAATTTAGGTCGTTATGGAAATGTAATGGGGCTGTTCTTTTAGAAAGACCAAACGGTATCTGGACTCGGCCTTAAAATCTACTTTGTTTTAGCACCTGCAAGAAGCCTTCTACACACACCTTTGCGTTAGAGGTCAAAAGCCCACAGCCCACACACTGGGAATACTTCGGGGGGCAAAGAAAAAGTTATACTTTCAAGAAGAGCAAGACGGCTTCAATTATGTCTGCATTAGCTCTCGGAGAATGAAAGCTAAACACAGAGAATACGAAAATACTCGGGTTTATTTAGTTCTGCTCTTGATAGGAACTTTATAAAAGGATTTTATTTTCTAATTATGTCAATTGATCAAAGCCATCCTTTGTTTTCAGCATAAAGACACAGTACATCTAAAGAAAGCTGTTATCAATTAAGTAATAAAATGGCGACAAAAAATTCAGGTTTTAAAAACATTTTCGTACCGCAAATTGAACGGTTAATTTGAGAGAGAGAGAGAGAGAGAGAGAGAGAGAGAGAGAGAGAGAGCTAAAACATCCCAGAAGTGCCTCAGTACCGCTGTAAAACACACCCACAATACATTCTTCGACAGTCACTCCAGAAAGGCTTGCAAGGTAAGCATTTTCTCCCAGACGCCAGTAACCGCTTTTCAAACGCTGTAAGACATGCTCCCGTAAGGTGCAGGGGGTTTGGAAGGAGGGGCTCTGTGGGGGAGGGGGAGGGGCAAGCATATAAAATATGCATCTCGAAACCGATGTTCCGCCTCCGGTAACAGGATCTTCGGCGATCTTCCAAGTCCGGTTTCGCCGGTCTTTTAGAACAAAATAAAACAGGATAACTTAACACGATTGTGTTTTCATTCGTCTGTTTACTTGAGGAAAAATTATATATTTAATCATTCTTTGTGTATTTTTTATATAAGAAAATGGAGTTCGTCGAATAATATATTAATGATATTATTGAAAATATAGACATCTTAAATAAAATCCTAATGATCTGTAAGAAAAAAGAATCACGCGGATCTTATTTCATTGGAAGAGCAAACTCACTCTCTCTCTCTCTCTCTCTCTCTCTCTCTCTCTCTCTCTCTCTCTCTAACAGAGACCACCATTATCTCTCTCTACATTACGACGTCCCTTTTTATTTCCGACAATCAATTCCTCCAAACATCCTTTCTCAGGCCGATCCTTTCTGCAATTTCCTGTCTCCTTTTAACTTTCTACAAGAGCACTCGCCAAACAAAATCCATCGCCTTAAAGACAGTAATATGATTAGATCTTCACGAACTGATCTGACGTTCATGAAAGTAATCATCTACTTCCCCCAAAAATAGTTTTCTTATTTCTGAATTATCTAAATGAACAAAACTGTTGTCAAGATTAAAAATTTTCATAACATAGGAATTGGACGTTAGTGTACAAGTGCCGTCAAAATAACGGTATTATAATAGGCCAAGACGGCTCATATGACCCTTAGGACGTTACATACAGATCCAAAGTGTTTTGGATCAAGTCCCCCTTAATTCTTCATATCTATATACGGTTAAGTTGCAAGATGCAAGAAAGGCTGGTCCATGAGTACACTTGAAAAACTGGTAATTTTAATCAGAAATTCTCCGTAAAAATATACGGTCCTTGGTTGTATTTCAGTAAAATACAGGCAACCGTAATTTTACCATACTTTGTTGTTATATTTTACGGGTTGGTAACCGTAATATCCTCCCTTACGTCAATATACCCGTTTTTTAAAACGGTAAAAATCTTGAAATAAATGTTGCCAAGGATTTACCGTTTTTCAGTGCACAGTTTTAAGTGTAGGTGACAGTACTGCTAAACACGGAGTTTATTGCCCGTTACCTATCATTGCGCCCAGAAAATATATGCTGATGCAAATAGTGTTTAATTCCATAGATACCAAAAGATAAAGGATTGAATTTTGAAATGCAGCCTTTATAGTCTATCAAATTTGGACTAATAATAGAAAGAATTTAATGAAGCATTAAATACCCCCCCCCCCCCCCCCACCAAAAAAAAAAATCTCCATGTTGCATAACTGCATTTTTTCCCGATAATAAGACGTCAAATATACACAAACAATCGATGACCTCATAGTTTCACCAAAATCTATTAATTTGTTGTTCTTGAGATATTTCACATCACAAACGTGCAAAAACTCATGTCCACTTAGTCGGCGAAAGTAACACATTCGATGCTCAAGTCTTTCAGATTTTGTTCATCCATCCAATAGTTCCCCATTCTTCTTCTGCTTCCCTATCCTCCTTTTTATAGTAATTTCCATTTACCTTTTGTTAATTCCTCTTCCGCATCTAATTTTTAGTTTAGTACCTTACTTCAATATCTTCAAGTTTATCCCTTCTTCCATTTTTATATCGTTCCTTTCCATTCCCTTATTTGTTTCGATAACTCTTTAAAACTTTTTCCCGTTTCTTTTTTATAGTCTATAGCTTTCACTCCAATTTTATCTCTCACTGGTTTCCTATTATCCTCATTGTAAGTTTTTCGCTCTTCTCTAGCCTCAAATTAACCACAATTCCTAAAAGCTTTTCCTCTTTCCCTCCTACGCACATTAATTCTCTTCACACACCCTGTTTCTTATTTTCTCTTCCACGCTATCTCAAGTTCTTCATAAGCTTCAGTCCCTGTTCCTTCTGTAACCGTTAAATCCCAGATAATCCAAAATAATCCCAAAACAATCCCAGTCTGTGTTCTGCTGTGCAACCAACCACCGAATCGCCCCCGCCAAGCCTCTGGCCTTACCAGCTTTAAGACAACTTTAAGATAATAAAAGAAAAATGTCTAAATCTTAAAAGCTCCCGAGGAAAAACTGCAACAAAGATCGCATACTTTTGCCATTAGAGATACGAGTGAAAGGTTAACCTTTATAATGAGTTAGTTAAGTTTTATAAATGTAATTTCATGCATACTGGTTTTAAGGATTAATATTAAGCTAAAGAAATCCTTTGATTTTATTTGATAGAAATATTGTCTGGATGATTTTTTCATTACACCATTCTGTATGGCATTTATTTTTTTTTTACTTTTTAAAATTAATTTTTTGCTCGTAACGAAAAAAAAAAATCGTCTTTAAAAGATATATACTTAACCTAACCTATTTCACTAATGGTGCAGATAATTTACCATCAGAGAATTTTGTAAGAGTTCGCTTAACCTTCCTTTGACGTAAAAAAAAAAATAATCATATTTTTATTAGTCAGTTTAATTATATAAAACACAGAAATTGGGAAGCAGAAAGAGTGAATCTTAACCTCGATGAGAGGATCAGTCAACAATCTGCATGAATCTGATGAACTGATAAAAATGGTTAAAGAATGAGGAAGAAAATAACTAAAAATTTAGGATATTCGGCTAGGAAATGTATGGCCTAAAAGGCATTAAGGGAAAGCGTCCTTTACTGAAATAAATAACCTGTATTGTTTTCATGATTTACTTGTAAATATGCAATTAGTATCACCATCTTTTTAGACGGTTGGCCCAAGGCACCATCCAGCCGTTGAGGTACTACCGTTAGAGTTATTGGGTTCTTTAACTGGCCAAACAGTACTACATTGGATCCCTCTCTGGTTACGGTTCATTTCTCGTTTCCCTGCACATAACTGAATAGTCTGATATACTCTTGACACATTCTCCTCTTTCTTGATACACCTAACAACACTAAGATAACCGAAACAATTCTTTTCCGCCCAAAAGGGTTAAAGACTGCTCTGTTATTGTTCAGTGGTTACTTTCCTCTTAGTAAGGGTAGAAGAGAGACTTTTCATCTATGGTAAGCAGCTTTTCTAGAAGAAGAACACTACAAAATCAATACATCGTTCTCTACGTCTTGGGTAGTGCCATAGCCTCTATACCATGGCACACTATTCTACCCGTTTCCTTATTTCCTTTCCTCACTGGGCTATTGTATCTGTTGGAGCCCTTGGCCTTAAAGTATCCTGCTTTTCCATCTAGGGTTGTAGCTTAGCAGGTAGTAATAATAATAATAATAATAATAATAATAATAAAATAATAATAATAATAATAATAATACACTATGGTCTTAATTGATCGCTACGAAGCTAATGTTCATAAATATATAGGAAAGTACATAATACATGGAGACTGAAGTTCGATTAATTCCTCTAAAGTAACTTTAAAGCACCTAAGATCATCTGCGTAATAAACAAATTGTTTGCTTTAGATAATTCGTAATCAAATAAGGGTACTTTGCAATGTTAGCCAACCCCACGCTCGCCTACAAAAAGACAAATATATATTTACAAGTTACGAGATTAAGCATCAAAGTTTAAGTACAAGAATTAAAGTTCAGAGACCATTAATTAACGAGAGACATGCTTAAGAAAAAAAAGAAGAAAAACCTAGTTTTATTATATGACCTGGAGCCATTTCGAAATTATTAAACCCATAATGACAACATAAGGTAGAGAAACGTGTTCTAATATAATCACATAATACTCTCTCTCTCTCTCTCTCTCTCTCTCTCTCTCTCTCTCTCTCTCTCTCTCTCTCTCTCTCTCTCTGCTGAATGCTCACGACATGCTCATAATCCGTATTAACAAACCTCAATTCGCCAGTCCTTTACGACAATCACAGCTGATTGAATTTGCCCTGATGAAGATTTTATGCCAGAGTTTTATGCTTGTTTTTATGCGATGGCTCCTTTCAGTACAGGGAACTCTTCTTTTCTCTCTTCTTTGGCTCTCAAGCTCAGGTCTCTATTGGCTCTCTCCTCCCCTTAAAACTCTTCATTTGCATTAATTATTCTTTTGTATAGACATCTTTTGTTTTTATTCTTCACCTCTTATCGCCACCTTCCTCACACGAAACTATAATTAGCCTATTAAAATTTCCATTGTCTCCCTTCTTCTCTTCGTATGTTCTAGGCCCTTCTTTTCTTATCTTCCTATTCTCTTCTTTGCGTATTAAAAGAAATTATTCTTTATTCTTCCTCCTCTGTTTTATCATAAAATTCATCTAGTCTCTCCCCGGGAGAGGATGCCACCCCCTCCCCCCTCCATACCCCCACTAGTGATCATCCATTTTAATTGCCTTTCTTCATTTATGTGCAACCCTACAATTACTCCTCCTCCAAAGATGCAACGGCGTTTGTTAGTCCTCTTCTGTTTAATATACAGTGCTCCGGGTGAAAGCGTTAAATAACCGGGCAAACTGGTGTCTATAAAACTTATCACGCACAATCAAGGGCCAAATCCATGATCATTTATTATCATCAAGACAAAGTCGTAATTGATAACTGTCGATATATCATCAACGTGCTTTGCTCAAGTGGCGTTGTTTCCTAATTATTATTTTGTTTACAGTGGGTTGAACTGCAGCCAAGTTTCTTTTATCAGTTCTTCTCCTGCTTAATAAAAATTAAGCTAATAACAATGGAACAAGAATGCAGAACTTCAAAGAAATTAAAGTATGACTGTAACTAGTAATAAACTTGCTTCACATAAAGAGGGAGAATTTTACATAGACACAAGTGCTCCTCTCCTCTTCAGTACTAATCACTACTTCATATGCACAAGATACAATTAGCCCTCAACTGACTGCTCTTTTATCAACAAATTCCAGATTGGTTCCCATAAGTAGATTTATTGCAAACGCTAACCCCCCTAGGTAATAAAAAGCAAGTATCTAGCATATATATATATATATATATATATATATATATATATATATATATATATATATATATATATATATATATATATATATATATATATAATATATATATATATATATATATATATATATATATATAGCCTTTCTGCAAAACCTCAAGCTTTCTAGAAGCGAAAATGCCATTAATTACTTAAGACGCAAATACGATGGATCTACAGTCAGACTCTACCGTCAACTTGAATCCTCCACGAAGAAACTGAAGAAGGCTGAACTGGACCATGAATTTCTTTTGTATTGCAAGATGAGTAACATTGTTCCTAATTTTGTGAAATTTAAACTTTATCGTTCTTCTCTTTATGATACTGATTTCTACAGGTCTGCCGTTTTAAAACTCTTCATCTATAACGTCATCCTTTTATGAACAATTATCTTTACTTGATAGAATGTATTTCAAATCTCTTATAAAACGTAACTTGTCTAAGTTTATTTCCGACACAAAATCAGTACATGAACGTAAACTTTCGAAACTGGGTATTGAAAGGCCGTAGTTCCTTGCTCCTAGGGATGTAATTTTTAATTTTTCAGACTATACCCTTTCCAAAAAGAAAGAATTTTTGCTCTCTTTGGGGTTGGAGTTTTGTCTTCCTAATTTCCGACCGAGCTTCTCTAAGTTTTTCTTACCGTTCGAGATGTTTTTTAGTAATATTCGGAACCTCCCTTTTCATAATAATCTAGAAAAAGCCCGTCAATCAATTCAAAATATTGCCCATGAAGCTTATTCCTCTTTAAAGTCACCTACATGGTTTCCATTTTTCAAGAAACAAGATTTTAATATTCTAAAGTCTTTATCACTACGTAGTGATATCATTTTATGTCGCCCTGACAAGGGTAAAGGTGTGTTGCTTCTCAATAAACAGGATTATACCGACAAAATTCTTAACATTCTTTCAGACAACAGTAAATTTTGTGAAATTGGGTCTCCAGAATTTAGTTTGATTTATAAAGTAGAGGACAAAATCAACCGTAACCTTAAACAACTCAAAGATGAATCCTTTTAATCATTAGAAACATACCGTTCCTTGTACAGCACTGGTTCATCCTTCAGCGTTTTATATGGTTTACCCAAGGTTCACAAAGCTGACATTCCGTCCCATTCTGGCTGCTTACAACTCCGCTAATTTTTAGTCCCTTTACTCAGTGATCTCACTTCCAATGCTTACACCTTGCAAAACTCATCTCAGTTTGTACCTCATATTCTCCAGCAAGATCCCAATAGTTTTATGGTCAGTTATGATGTTACCTCTTTATTTACTAATATTCCACTATCAGAAACAAGACATTATTTTAACAAGACTATTTCCCAACCCGACTTCCTCATTTCATGGTTTTAACGTTAACTCTTTTAGAAAATTACTTGAAACTTGCCGTAACAGAAACTTTCTTTATTTTCAATAACAAAGTTTACAAACAGGTCGATGGTATGGCAATGGGTTCTCCCTTGGACCCTACCTTTGCAAATATATTTATGTGCCACCTAGAGAAGTTGTTCATTGATCAGTGCCCTGTGTCCTTTAAACCCCTATTTTATAGACGTTATGTCGATGATACATTTGTTCTCTTTAGAGATAGACACCATGCCACTTTGTTTTTAGAGTACATAAACTCATTTCATTCAAATATTAAGTTCACTTTGGACTCCGAACATAATGATCAACTTTCCTTTTTAGATATTAAGATTTCACGTTGCAATGGTGCATTTAGTACTGGCATTTTTAGAAAACAAACTTTTACAGGACTTGGGTTATACTTTTTTAGTCACTCTCCGACTTCATTTAAAGTAAACTCTTGTAAAACATTAATTTTTAGAGCTTTTAATCTTTCTTCAGATTGGGGTAGATTCCACGAGGAAATTAAATTTTTAAAATCATATTTTATTAGGAACTTATCCATGTGACGTGTTTGATAAATTTACAAAACAGTTTTAGATAACTTTTTTATTCCGAAAGACACCGTACTAAACGTACCAAAGAAGCAAATGTATGTATCTACCATTTATATATAACTATAAAAATGTTAAATGTAAACTTGAGAAAGCTCTTTCTAATTTGTATCCATATGTTAATTTTAATTTTGTATTCAAATATCCACTATCCATAGGCAGCATGTTCACATTCAAAGACACTACCAGATTTGATGCGGTCCTCAATTGTTTATTTATACAATTGTCCTCGATTGTTTATTTATACAATTGTCCTAAATGTAATTTAGGAACTTATACTGGTTGTTCCAACCGTCTCTTGAGGATCCGCATTGACTCTCATAGAGGAGTCAGTCACGTACAGGTTGTATTTTGAATAAAAAAAGAATTTTCTTCCATACGTAATCACGCTCAAGAATGCAAGCAATTAATTAACTATTCTAATTTCAAAATACTAGCCCAATCACCCAATAGCTATTCTCTACCTACCCTAGAATCACTTTTCATTAAACAGCTAACCCCTACTCTCAATCACTCAACAACCTCTGTTCCTTTACATATTGCCTAACGACTTTCCCACTTAATCTTCAAACCATTACTTCCACGCTCTAACGTCTAAACCTCCCCGTCCTTCTTGGATTTGTTTCCATACTAGGTGTGTTTCTTTCGTATCATTGTTTTGATTCCCATATCTATGATTTTGTGAATTCTTCTTTAAAGTTTTCTGTGTATTTGTTCTGACTTTGATATTGCTCTTTCCCTATGTCATTCATTTAATGTTTTAATGTTTTAATTTTTAATTTGATTTATATGGTTTAATTTATTATTTTTTAGTATATTTCATCCACTTCATTTTTTAAGTATTTCTATTTATTTGTTATAATTCTTGCCTTTTTAACAGAATTTCATTGACTAACGTAATGTCTATTGATCTGTGTTTTACATTCCTTTTTTAGCTCCGATGAAGGGAAATGTTGTTCCCGAAAGCTTAGTCAATAAACTGTCCAAATGCTGAAGTATCTGCTTTCTTTCGCCTTTCTGCTATATATATATATATATATATATATATATATATATATATATATATATATATATATATATATATATATATATATCGGTCACGCTCAGTGGCATCGCCAGACGTACACCTACTCGGTCTCTATCTACATATTTAGCCGTCATTTTTGAAGGGTCGGGTACAATAGTTAGATAAAAACTAATTATGGTTTTTCATATCCCACTCAGATTCAACATATCTCCTAAACACCGAAGTCTCCCAAGAATTAGTATTTTAGAATGAATCTTTACGTCCTTTCGTGGAAATATATTCTTGTCACAAACTTAAGCAGACATCTTTATTCTTTATATACAATCCCATTCTTAATATTTCTATCAACGGAACAGTTTCCAAAGTAGCACCGTTGCATGCTTCATGAATGCATTCAAAATGGATAGACTCCAAGAATAACAGCCTTTCATACAAATATCTTCCATGTACACATGTTTACTCAATACACCTTCCCTAATGGTCAACATTTCTGAAAACACCTTTCGGATTCCTTGTATTTATGGAAATATCCTTCGAATCGCAACATCAAATAACTTTATTATGCTTTATACGGCCATATTGCCAGTTCTCTTCAAGTATAACTGCATTCCGACATCTTTCAAATTCTGGTAAGACGACATTTTGTGAAAACAAACTAGAGAGATTGCATCCACACAAGCAGTCATAAAGACATTCTCTAGTCACGGTCTCTTGATTAAATTTTCTTTCAAAGCCATGTACTAAGCTTTCAAACAGACATTTTTAAATTAACGTAGGTATATTCATATAATTCCCATGTAAAAGCATAATTTTGAATGTAACTTGAAAATCAATAAGCGTTTTTTTTGCATGTCTCTTCCAATGTTATAAACATTCAAATATTTATTGCCTACAAAGCATACTTTAGATGACCAAAACCCAGCCAAAATGAAAAGAAATAAAAAAAATAAATAAAAAATAAACTATAAAAGCAATAGATTTTGTTCCCAACAAGCCTTAAGAATTTGGTATAAAATACTTCAATCCATAGAATATTAAGGGTTTAAAACTTTATTAAAACTATTGTACTCCTACCAAGTATGCTTTTAAATAAAAGAAATATATATTCAACAAAATATTTTTCCTAATCATCTAATCCCATTCACAAAATTGACTTCCGAAAAAGTCTTTAATTAACTATTACAGCCATCAACACAAAACGACTTCTAATTTTTGAGTAAATTTCAAACGTTTTACCTCCGTGGATAAACCCTTACGTAAAGAAAATGATCGGTATGCATATTACTATAACAAATTGCCGGCCTGTCTCGTAAAATAAAGTCTAACATGAATACATTATGAAGGGACTGAAGCCTAAACTGCATTCCGCATTGATGCTTGACTGAAAAAAAAGAATTAGTCTTAAAGTTTATACAAAGCTTGTGATGTCAACATGCACCTCTGTGCAAACTTTGTGTTTTAATTCAAGTTTTTTAATCAAAACTTTATAAAGCAATTATGAAGACAACTAACCTGGGTTTCGCTAAAATGCCCAGACTACAAACATTGATACATTTATGCACAAAATAGTAAATGTTATAAAATTCATTGTTTTACTTAAACATGATTAAACGAATTAAAGTATCAGTATTTGACGTAGGATGGGAGCGGACCAGATTAACTCTAAGGGTCGAAACTGCCTTATTCAAAATGATAGACATTTCAATTGCTCCTAAAAGTCCTCTACAATTTGCTTATACTAAAAATAGAAATGCAATACATCACAGAAAAATACATATAAAAACACACATACATTATATATATATATATATATACACATATATAATTATATATATATATATATATATATATATATATACACATATATAATTATATATATATATATATATATATATATATATATATATATATATATATATATATATACACATATATAATTATATATATATATATATATATATATATATATATATATATATAAACATGTACACAAATATATGCGTGTATGCATGCATACACTTACATTTTTTTATATATATAGATACACAGGATCAGTACATGCATGCGAGTGTTGGGGTGCATACTGCAAACTTGTCTGTAGCGTTCTGAAACATAAAAACGTTTATGGTAATGTATCACCTAATGCCCCCCTCTCTCTCTCTCTCTCTCTCTCTCTCTCTCTCTCTCTCTCTCTCTCTCTGCCAATCAAAAATCAATATATCCTCTGCCCTTTCATCCCCGGGTGACACAAACGACGCAAGCAAAGAATGAGTAAAAATAGCCCAATACCAGTAAAGAATGAGCCAGAGAAAATCTTGCGGTCCATCAATTTTTCCTAAAAGAATTTTCGCGGGTCAGCGGCGATAAAATTCATGCCTGATAAGGTATCGCGGCATAAGTTGAATGAGAGAGCCAATATAATCAAATCTCTCCCTAAGTGCATGACAATGCGCCCAATCAACCGTGCGCATTCGACTGGGCCCACTAGACTACTTGCTCTTCCTCGGCCCGCCTCCTACACCGTGCTAAGCCTCAGCCTATTCTTATTCTAAGTAGCTATTAAAACAGGAGAGAGAGAGAGAGAGAGAGAGAGAGAGAGAGAGAGAGAGAGAGAGAGAGAGAGAGGAGAGATTTTACCTACATAACTACTACATTTTCTACACCAACTTCCAGCTTCAAAAAGGAGAGAGAGAGAGAGAGAGAGAGAGAGAGAGAGAGAGAGAGAGAGAGAGAGAGAGAGAGAGAGAGAGAGAGAGATTTTACCTACATAACTACTGTATCTTCTCCACCAACTTCCAGCTTCAAAAAGTTTCTGCCCATTCTTATCCTAAGTAGGCATAAAAAGGAGAGAGAGAGAGAGAGAGAGAGAGATATTTTACCTGCAGTAACTACTACATCTTTTCCAGCAACTTCCAGCTTCAAAAAGTTTCTGCCCATTCTTATCCTAAGTAGGCGTAAAAAGGAGAGAGAGAGAGAGAGAGAGAGAGAGAGAGAGAGAGAGAGAGAGAGAGAGAGACTCACTTATAACTACTTTTCCACCAACCTTTTAGTATACAAGACTTCGCTTTTCGTAGAGAGAGAGAGAGAGAGAGAGAGAGAGAGAGAGAGAGAGAGAGAGAGAGAGAGAGAGAGAGAGAATTATCATCAATAACTACTTTTCCACAGACCTTTTAGTAAACAAGACTTCGCCTTTCGTAGAGAGAGAGAGAGAGAGAGAGAGAGAGAGAGAGAGAGAGACTAACTAACGCATCGTAAATTCTCACAAAAGCCTGAATGTTGGTTCATTTGCAAGAGGAAACCTTCCAAGCAGATGGGGTGTAAGCTTAATTTCAACAGTGCTTTCGGAGGAAAATTTCCCCCACTTAACGACTTTTCGTTTGACAGCAAGAGTCGTTTAAGCCAATTTATTCCCAAAGAATAATTTTTTAAAAATACATATTCCATTGTTGTATTATAATTGGGTAATTTAACGTTGATAAGACTAATGCAAACATATAAACAAATGTAAATATTCAATGAAAATGAAAACTTTATCAACAAGCCATTTCTTTATATACTGTCTGAGCATGACTGTCAAAAGGAAAATAAATTTTATGTCTACTACGCATTTGTCTATTTACACAGTTCGTCATAAACCATGTGAAAAATTCAAATATTATTATGATAAAATGATTCAGAGACCTTAACCTCACCATCCTTGTGAGCTAAGGATGGGGGGGGGGGTGGATTTGGGAGAGCCTATAGGTCTATCTACTGGGTCATCAGCAGCCAATGACTGGCCCTCCTTGGCCTTAGCATAGGTGGAGAGGGAGCTTGGGCAGTCTCTAGGGCCTCTGCCATTCACTAGCGTCCTTTAAACTGTACGCACCGAAAACTATCATCAGGCTGAAAGCATTTCTTATCACTATGGAATGACAACTATAATTATAGTCTCATCTCTTGAATCTTGTAAGATATCTAAGCTAAAGAACGGCATTTTCAAAACATCAATTAATAAAAGAAATTAGTAAATATAATATTCTAGACTTAGATTTCTAAAAAGTGAGTGCGATAGTAAATTATTCCATTACCTCTAATTCATAATAAAAAATGACAATACATCACAAATTATCATCTAAAATCTCACAAATTATCATCTAAAATCATCTCCCATATTTAAATGATTCAAAATGACTGCTCAATAGTTAAAGTTCCCCCGTTAAAAAGATTCGACATTGTCCAAACCCCCAGACACTACAAAGACCGTTAAAGAGCAAGGACAGTCAAAGGTCCACCAATGCGCAAGGCTTCATGCTAGATGGCTTTGAAAAGGAGGAAGCTCTCTATATCCTCCGTCTGGGAAGGTCTCTGCTTAAAATTTTCATGGCCCTTGGCAGGGTCTACAGACCTTGGCCCTTGGTTCATTACGGAACAAATTATATAAGGCTGAATAAGGATATCAAATTTTCGTAGGTAGGAAAGCATACTCAAATGTAAGTTTAGAAGAAGTATTGAAAAAGAAATCCACTCTCAGATGTACATAAGAAGAGTACCAAAATTGAAATTCTTACTGCGTACCAGTATACACAGTAAAAAAAAAAAAAAAAATATTAAAACATCCTTAGAAATATTAAGTACAAATAAACCTAGGTTTATATGTTACAGTTTCAACTAGCTTCATCTACAATAAACAAG
>NC_090759.1:63626835-63631835 GCF_036898095.1 Palaemon carinicauda
AAATAAAAAATCGTTTATATGGCATTTTCCTCCCTCACATACGTAGAGTAGGCCCTATCTATCCAATCGTGTTTGCCCATCTAATCCCAAGATAGAAACAAAAACACAAAAAAGTATCCAGTATATAACCTTAAACTCATAAATATGGAACAAAGATGAAACTATCTCCATATAATATTCTAAATAAACTTAACAACTAGGTCTCAGTACGTTTGTGTTGCGTAATTGTTGGTAATTAACAAAACTAAAAACATCTTGTTCTGATGTCAAAGTATTTAGCCACCTACACAATACTCCAGAAAAAATAAAACTGTATATATAACAACAGTCATAACAGCACAAATAACAGACATCAACCCATATTTGGCAGAGCCTCCCTCCCAAAAATACTTAATTAACTTTCTTAAACATATGAAGAAATTCATCTTCCCTGCCCCCGCCATAGCATTACTCTTTGAAAAGTGTTCGCGTCCATAAAAAAAAAGACGACCTTTCCCAAATAACCCACCACAAATCAACCTCCCATTCCGCTGAGCAAACGAGCCGGGCTACTCAATTGCCGCTTATGAATCAAGCAACTAAACAAAAGGGACGTAACTCAACAGACACCATAAATATCAGGGGTCCTCTTCTTCCCTCGCTACGGCGCTGTCATTAACCCTACCATTAGGCAAGAACGCAATCGGAACAGCCCACTGCAACATTAATACATAGAAAGCTTCCTTGTTCGACAGCGCCTACGGAGGGAGGAGATTAGTCCAAGACAAACGGTGCTTAAGGGGGAAGGGGCAGGGAGGGTGGAGTGATTTGTTTATAGATTCTATGTAGAGGGAGGAGATGGGAAAGGTGGAAGCGAGTGCCACCAAATAGATATTAGGCAGGTTAAGAAGATGGAAGAAGATTTGCTAGGGAGGGGAGCCAATATTTAGGTAATTACTTGATAGTGAAAAATATTTAACACGGGGGAAAATAGTACAGAAAGAAAGTAGTAGAGAAAGTTTGTGCTTTTTCATTAAATGCGTTAAGTTGGAAGACCCAGTAAAAAAGTGAAAGGCGGATACTAAACAAAATGTTACGTATGGAGGGAAGGTTAAAAGTTAAAAGGGGAAATTACTTAAACCGACGACTGGTATAATGGAAATATTTTGAGGATTAGATTAAAGAAATGGAGCGAAGGTAAAAACAATTGGGAGTTTATTTTCAGTGGGAAAGAGTGGGGAACCGCTAGAGAGTTCTGGGGTCCTTTGACTGGCCAGACAGTACTATATTGGATCCTCCTCTCTGGTTACGGTTCACTTTCCCTTTGTAGGTAGTAGGTTGGCCAGGACACCAGCCACCTGTTGGGATACTACCGGTAGAGGGGTTTTGGGGTCCTTTGACTGGCCAGACAGTACAACATTGGATCCTTCTCTCTAGTTACGGTTCACTCTCCTTTTGCCTACACATACACCGAATAGTTTGGCCTATTGTTTACAGATTCTCCTCTGGCCTCATACACCTGACAACACTAAGATTACCAAACAATTCTTCTTCACCAAGAGGTTAACTACTACACTGTAATTGTCCAGTGGCTACTTTCCTCTTGGTAAGGGTAAAAGAGACTCTTTAGCTATGGTAAGCAGCTCTTCTAGGAGAAGGACACTCCAAAATCAAACCATTGTTCTCTAGTCTTGGGTAGTGCAATGGCCTCTGTACCATGGCCTTCCACTGTCTTGGGTAAGAGTTCTCTTGCCTGAGGGTACACTTGGGCACACTATTCTATCTTATTTCTCTTCCTCTTGTTTTGTTAAAGTTTTCATAGTTTATATTGCGAATATTTATTCAAATGTTACTTTTCCTTGTTTAATTTCCTCGCTGGGCTATTTTCCCTGTTGGGGCCCCCGGGCTTATAGCATCTTACTTTTCCGACTACGGTTGTAGCTTAGTAAGTAATAATAATAATAATAATAATTTCTCTTCCTCGTGTTTTGTTGAGTTTTTATAGTTTACATAGAAAATGTTTATTTGAATGTCGTCACACTTCTTAAAATAGTTTATTTTACCTTGCTTCCTTTCCTCATTGGGCTATTTTCCCTGTTTTGGTCCCTGGGCTTATAGCATCTTGCTTTCCCAACTAGGGTTGTAGCTTAGCTAATAATAATAATAATAATAATAATAATAATAATAATAATAATAAAAGTAACCCTTATAACTCCTAATTCAAACAGAGTCCGCGTTATCTGCATTCACGTCACATCTGTTGCTACGATTCGTCGCCCTCCGCAATTATATTTTAATTAGAGGCATTTGCGAGTGCTTGCCCTGGCTGGACGCGATGTATGAGCCCGTCAGAGTAAATTAGAGAAGATTGCAAGGAGAAAGGTCTTGGCGTCACTTGGGTCATTCATAACTATGACCTGTAACCCTAATACACAGAGGGAATCTTCAATCATATGCTTTTTTTTCAATTTCCTAAGGTCAAGGATTGCATATTGCAAGTGCTAGTAAAGTCTATCGTCTATGAAATCTTAATGGGCAATCACTTATGGGCGATAGGTATGTGTAGACGCCTGTGTAATCTATAGATTCAAGTACTATCTATAAATTCAAACGTAGTTTACATAAGCACTTTCCATTAATACAAGTGATTTGAATAGATTAAAGGGCTACCCAAAAATATAAATTATGCTTGTAGATCTACCTAAAATAACAATATACTATCTACAGATTTAAAATCTTTCAATTAATTAAAAATATTCTAGATGAAGGAAAAGCCCGGATAGATATTCTTTATATCACTGTCCACATCCTTATATCAGGGTTAAAGACCAGTACCCTTATTAGTCACTATGATGAAATTAAATAAATTTCTATTAAGGTATAAAGCTCCAATATAATCTGAAGCAACGTTTAGTAAAGTCATTATATACTTATATATTCAAACATACTACATATAAATACATACACACATATATGTATAAATATACAATATACATACACACATATGTATAAATATACAATATACATACACAAATATATACACACATACACACACACACACACACACATATATATATATATATATATATATATATTATATATATATATATATATAATACACACACACACACACTAATACAAATTAAACGTCTCACTAATCCAGAAGATTTTCAAAGCAAGTAAGTCAAAGCGCCTAAAGCAAAAGTAAAAGGGTGACTAATTTATCAAGAGCCCAGCTGGTACGGCGTTCCTAAGCATTCCCACAGTACAAGTGGGTCAGCCATTTCGAAATTATTCTTTGTTTCCTGACTTCGAATGAACCAACGGGCACTAAAAAAATAAAAAAAATAAAAAAAAAATAAAAAGCATTTAGTGCAAGCAATTCCTCCCATTATTCATATGTACGCCATAATAATTATGTATTAATTTTGTAACTTGCGTTTTTTCATGCTGCTCTTGATATGCACCAGCACCCAGTAAATTGAGTCTTGATTATAACAAAACAAATCAATAATTTTTACATCGTACAACCAGATTTCATTTGCATTCGAAGTAAGAGCAATTTGACCGATAAAATTTAGACAATTATCTCTAGTTGAGCTAATAGTAGCTGAATAGAAATTCATAATTTAAGTCAATTGATTAAGGTTATTATAAGATTTGCATTAATCGTAATTGAATACATCCTAAAGTTCGTTCCTGGCGCAATGAAAGGAAATCATATTTGAATCAGAACTAAAATCATAATCAAGTACCAAATTTTATAAATGAAACGACCGGTGTACTTTCAATGATCCTTCTGCAAAATATCTATTTTTTACGAATTGATCATGAAATTGATCTTCAAAACTACCAAACTTTCCTTGTCAATTATAAACTAATAAACTCAAAATTAAGTTAATTGTGACGAGACAGTTCAGTTAAAAATAAAGAAAAAAGTATATGAGATACGCGACATTAATCAGTAATCCGTATTTTTTACTTTGCTTAAATGTTGAACGGTTTTATACATTAATCATGAATGTTTGTCTCAAAATATCTTGGAAAGCTACGAAAGAATTAATCAGATTTTGATATGGGTCTGGATCCGGAACTTCCATATCTAAATATACCCATTTAAACGGTATTACCAAATTTACTAGCTAGAAATATTGTGTGGGTTATAAAATTTTAGGCTATTACATTTCTTTGTCTTCTTAATTTCATTCTTGAGCAAAAATTCGTCGTAGTTTGTCATTTAAGTACAATACATCTCCTTTATGACCCCTATCTGCCGTTTACAAAACAAATAAATGCACTGGAAATAAAATCGTAGATTTATTTATATCAGAATGTGAGCAAAAATACAAAACTAACATAACCCCCATATTCAGAGACAATTACTGAAGAGAAACTCCAGTCCAGTAATTGTAAATTTAAGGAGAGTTCTTAGTAACTTGGGCGTCAAAGTGAAAACTCTTTTATTAAGACGAAAAACAGGGGTTACAAAAATACTTGCAAACGTTTAAGAGGTTCAATACTTAATCCATTAAAACCACCCTCGTCTTAATAGTAGTAAATAAATCAAAATGCCATTGGAACTATTTTATTAAAAAATCTTTATTATAAAAAATAAACATCCGAGGTCTTCAAACTTCCACGAAAAATAAAGATTAAAATTCCAAGATAATTTTCACACAATGCCAGAATCTAAACTTCAGCAAAGGATTTTGCATATCATACTGAAGATCCAGGAAACATTAAGTTTTAATCTAAATGCAAACAAGAGGGTGTTCAGACCGATTAAGATGAAGCAAGAGAGAGAGAGAGAGAGAGAGAGAGAGAGAGAGAGAGAGAGAGAGATGCACACTTACTTTTCGTAGAAGACATCTGATACCGATTCCACCTGAAAAAAAAAAATGAAATTGTAAATAAATAAACAATACTTCCATCCACGCCATAAATTTCAATTGGATTTATCAGTCGGATCACATATGTGAAGTGTGTGCATGATATGGGAGGAGTAGGATAATTAAACCTTT
>NC_090759.1:63659335-63674335 GCF_036898095.1 Palaemon carinicauda
GCAATGTATAAAGTCCAGGTTATGCAACATTAGCACCAATAAATAATAAATATTTGAATAAATACACAAATAAGTAAATAGCCGTGAAAGTCTAATTCATTTCAGGAAAGCGTATATTGAATAAATTACCGAAAGGAGAGTCTATACATGCCTTAATTGCAACAGGTGATAAATATTACCGAAATAAAATTGCGCTATGAAATTCAGCTGGAAAAACATCCTTATAAAATAATGTCATAAGTGTAATAAAATTAATAAAAATATATGCAACGAATTTATCCTGGACTCCTCTTTTCATCGAAATTCCTATTAAGAATACTCAAATCCTAACATCCAAATTAAGAGCT
This sequence comes from Palaemon carinicauda, assembly GCF_036898095.1. NCBI lineage: Eukaryota > Metazoa > Arthropoda > Malacostraca > Decapoda > Palaemonidae > Palaemon > Palaemon carinicauda. Next base: position 63,659,683 of record NC_090759.1, read on the forward strand.
TACTTATCTCGTATGTTAAATTGTTTTGTAAAGCTGATGTTAAATTGCTTTGTAAAGTTGACTTTTATCAATGGTAATAATGGTTTTCCTGCCATTTGAAAATGGCATATGACGAGGTGAGAGTAAGAGAAACTGGTAATTTAGAGGAGGAGTGGAAGTTAGCAAAAGAAAATTTTGTTGGGATTGCAAGTGATGTATGTGGCAAGAAGGTTGTTGGAGGCAGCATGAGGAAGGGCAGTGAATGGTGGAATGAAGGAGTGAAGGTAAAAGTGGAAGAGAAAAAGAGGGCTTTTGAAGAATGGCTGCAGAGTAATAGTATAGAGAAGTATGAAAAATATAGAGAGAAAAAGGTGGAAGTAAAGCGCAAGGTACGTGAGGCAAAGAGGGCAGCTGACCTGAGGTGGGGTCAGGGACTGGGTCAGTCATATGAAGAGAATAAGAAGAAGTTTTGGAAAGAAGTGAAGAGAGTAAGGAAGGCCGGCGCAAGAATTGAAGAGACAGTGAAAGATGGAAATGGAAGGTTGTTAAAAGGAGAGGAGGTAAGGAAAAGGTGGGCGGAATATTTTGAAAGTTTGCTGAATGTTGAGGATGATAGGGAGGCAGATATAATTGCGGTTCCAGGTGTTGAGGTGCCAGTGATGGGAGATGAGAATGAGAGAGAGATTACAATAGAGGAAGTGAGGAGAGCACTAGATGAAACGAGAGTAGGAAAAGCATCGGGTATGGATGGTGTGAAAGCTGAGATGTTGAAGGAAGGGGGTGTGACTGTACTTGAATGGTTGGCGAGATTGTTTAATGTGTGTTTTGTGTTGTCAATGGTACCAGTAGACTGGGTCTGTGCATGTATTGTACCACTATATAAGGGTAAGGGAGATGTGCATGAGTGTTGTAATTCAAGAGGTATTAGTTTGTTGAGTGTAGTTGGAAAAGTGTATGGTAGAATACTGATTAATAGGATTAAGGATAAAACAGAGAATGCAATCTTGGAAGTACAGGGTGGTTTTAGAAGAGGTAGGGGTTGTATGAATCAGATTTTTACAGTTAGGCAGATATGCGAGAAATATTTAGCAAAAGGTAAGGAGGTGTATGTTGCGTTTATGGATCTGGAGAAAGCATATGATAGAGTTGATAGGGAAGCAATGTGGAATGTGATGAGGTTATATGGAGTTGGTGGAAGGTTGTTGCAAGCAGTGAAAAGTTTCTACACAGGTAGTAAAGCATGTGTTAGAATAGGAAATGAGGTGAGCGATTGGTTTCCGGTGAGAGTGGGGCTGAGACAGGGATGTGTGATGTCGCCGTGGTTGTTTAACTTGTATGTTGATGGAGTGGTGAGAGAGGTGAATGCTAGAGTGCTTGGACGAGGATTAAAACTGGTAGGCGAGAATGATCATGAATGGGAGGTAAATCAGTTGTTGTTTGCGGATGATACTGTACTGGTAGCAGACACAGAAGAGAAGCTTGACCGACTAGTGACAGAATTTGGAAGGGTGTGTGAGAGAAGGAAGTTGAGAGTTAATGTGGGTAAGAGTAAGGTTATGAGATGTACGAGAAGGGAAGGTGGTGCAAGGTTGAATGTCATGTTGAATGGAGAGTTACTTGAGGAGGTGGATCAGTTTAAGTACTTGGGGTCTGTTGTTGCAGCAAATGGTGGAGTGGAAGCAGATGTACGTCAGAGAGTGAATGAAGGTTGCAAAGTGTTGGGGGCAGTTAAGGGAGTAGTAAAAAATAGAGGATTGGGCATGAATGTAAAGAGAGTTCTATATGAGAAAGTGATTGTACCAACTGTGATGTATGGATCGGAGTTGTGGGGAATGAAAGTGATGGAGAGACAGAAATTGAATGTGTTTGAGATGAAGTGTCTGAGGAGTATGGCTGGTGTATCTCGAGTAGATAGGGTTAGGAACGAAGTGGTGAGGGTGAGAACGGGTGTAAGAAATGAGTTAGCGGCTAGAGTGGATATGAATGTGTTGAGGTGGTTTGGCCATGTTGAGAGAATGGAAAATAGCTGTCTGCTAAAGAAGGTGATGAATGCAAGAGTTGATGGGAGAAGTACAAGAGGAAGGCCAAGGTTTGGGTGGATGGATGGTGTGAAGAAAGCTCTGGGTGATAGGAGGATAGATGTGAGAGAGGCAAGAGAGCGTGCTAGAAATAGGAATGAATGGCGAGCGATTGTGACGCAGTTCCGGTAGGCCCTGCTGCTTCCTCCGGTGCCTTAGATGACCGCGGAGGTAGCAGCAGTAGGGGACTCAGCAGTATGAAGCTTCATCTGTGGTGGAAATGTGGGAGGTTGGGCTGTGGCACCCTAGCAGTACCAGCTGAACTCGGCTGAGTCCCTGGTTAGGCTGGAGGAACGTAGAGAGTAGAGGTCCCCTTTTTGTTTTGTTTCTTGTTGTTGTCGGCTACCCCCCAAAATTGGGGGAAGTGCCTTTGGTATATGTATGTAATAATGGTTTTAAACAAAACCAGTTTTAAACTTCTGGACTTTTATAAAGCTTGTCCAGAGGTATGTATTTTCAGTAAATGGTGAAATCTTAATAAGGTGAAATTTTTAATAAGGTGAAATTTAAGAAGTTGAACAGCTAAATGTAACGAGAACAAAAGGAACTTATGTGAAATTAGGCTAAGAGTCGGGGGCCAATACAATTGTGGCCGGAAGGACACTGTACAGATATTTTTTTTGTTACATTATCTGCAGTACTTAATTGACTGTTGGCTACTTTCATCAAGATCGTGTGTTTTAGAAGAAATACCTACCTAAGAATCTTTTTAACCTGATATACGATAGGCATTATGAAGTCTTGAAAGCGGAGAGGCACAAGTTAGAGGATAGTAAAGATAAGAATCATACACCTTTATTTTCATTCTACTTATCTAAAAACCTCAGGTGATATTGGAAAACGATTATTCAATAAGACCCACAAAATTAGAAATTACTAACTGCAGAGGGAAAAAAGGATACCGACCCGTGGACCATGCGATGGTCGACAAGAAAAACCTCGAAAAATTAAGCACAAGGTAATGACATAGTCCACCTCAAGCTAAGGAAAAATACTATTTCTGAGGTTGATTGTAGGATATGTACCAAACGGAGGTGTTCTCACTCTACTGACTGAGAATATCACCTGCCCTATATAATAATGAACAAGTGTCAGGCTATCTATCTATCTATCTATATATATATATATATATATATATATATATATATATATATATATATATATATATACTGTGTGTGTATATATATATATATATATATATATATATATATATACATATATATATACTATATATATACTATATATATATATACTGTATATATATATATATATATATATATATATATATATATATATATATATATATATACACACATATATATATATATATACTATATATATATACTATATATATATACTATATATATATATATATATATATATATATATATATATATATATATATATATATACTGTATATATATATATATATATATATATATATATATATATATATATATATACTGTATATATATATATATATATATATATATACTGTATATATGTATATATATATATATATATATATATATATATACATATATATATATATATATATATATATATATATATATATACATATAAATATATATATAATATTTCCGGTCACACACAGCTCTCCCCGTCCCTGGGTAGGGGGAGAGGATTAGTCATACCCAGCTGAGAGGTGGGCGCATGTGTGTGCATCTATAAAAATTAAGCGGTCATTCTGACGGAACGCGTACACTAGTATTTTCATAATTGCTTGCCATTAAATAAACTTGAAACTATCAAGCCACCAAGGTTTAAATTCTAATTACTTTCTAAAACTACACGAAATACATGTATGATTACAAAACTGAACATGAAAAAGATATGTTAATCATCTATTCAGGATCTTACACTTCATCAGATTTGGAAAAAAAAAAAAAAGACTGGATTGAAGGAAGCAGGAAGAGGAAAAAATATAATCACAACCCCTTTTAACAATACATCACTAGAATTCATTATCGTGTCGGCCTTGAGCACTTTCTCGGCAATCCCAGGAGATTAATGTATCAACGTCACAAAAATCCTGTCCCTCCGTAATCGCACACCCGACCATAGAAAACGCAATTACTTATCAATGGTAACTAACGAAAAGATCATCTTCAGTGTATTTTCAAAAAGCATTACTCTAATGTTTCCTCTTTTCATGTGCTATTTATAGGGTAGAATTGCTAGCCAAACTTAACACGCACATGGTAATAAACTAGTTGACGTCTGTTCTATTGTTAACTAAATACCTAACATTTTGGACAAGATTTATAATTTATTTCCAATACATTGTTTCATATATGGCAGTAAATTTGTATTCAGTGCCAAGTGGAAACTCGTTATATCAAAAAGCAAACCTCCCCTCCCCCCTCCCCAACAAAATCTGAAGGCAGACCAGTTTCACTACTTTTCCTCACTGCCAGACACTCAAAGAGTCAGCAGGTAGGCGGTTACCGCCATGCCGTCCATACCCTACAGGAATTTATCCAAAAGGAGTCAATTGTAATCCTGTAGGATTCTATCAGAAGACTGGCTCGTCTTCGCCCCACACCGCTCACGCACCTACACATGCTCGCACGCAATGCAGTCATGCTTATGCAAGTTCACTCGCATTTAAAAGACACTTGCAATTACTGGGAAGAGGCAAGGACTAGAGCTCTGGATCGCCTGATGTAATTTCGAAGGTCCTACATTTTACGATTCCATCAGCTTTAATTCCGACGAAGGAAAATTTCCTTGCATTTAATTATGCAAATAAAATTATCAAAGATGTTTCAATGAATGTAATTTTGAAGGTCCTACATTTTACGATTCCATCAGCTTTAATTCCCAGGAAGAAAATTTTTCTTGCATTTAATTATGCAATTAAATTTCCTTGAGATATTTCAATGAATGAAATTTCTTATATATGAATTTATTGAGCATTTACTATAAAGAAACAATAGAATTTTTTCAATTTCTTATGCAGTTATCTGTTATCAAAATTACCAGGTACGAGATAGAGACTGCTATGTTTGGCTTGATGTGGTTTCGCATGTCCGACATTTTGCATTCAGGGGATTTCCGACGAAGAAAATGTAAAATTGATATCTATAAAAAATCTCATATAGATGCAAATATAAATACTGTAAGTACTTCGATATGACGTAGTTTTACATGATCATAACCGCAACACTATTTATTTTGTAAATTAAGTGTTCGATATTTCAAACAAGTAAACTCGTGCTTCGGTGATTTTCATTTTGCTAAGTAAATAATCCAGGGATGAAGTTTTAATGGACAAAAATAGTTCTTATATAATGGTAATTTTTATTAAGCATTTTGGTCATTGACGTATCTTATCTTTGTTGCACTTACACCGACTCCCAAAATACTGAGATCACTCATCTAAACTGTTCCTAATCACCAGAATCGATGATAATTATTTTCCGAGACTCCAATCTAGAATACTAACCAAACCAATCAATAAAATAGATCTTTAAATAGAAAACCTCAATTAAATTCTTTTAAAGGAAAAGAAAAATTATACTTTTAAACACAACAGCCATTATAACGAAAAGAGCAGATCCTTCTAAACTATTAAAAATATTTCTTGAACCAAAAAAGGCTTCTGTAAGAATATGAATATGCATAGAAGTAAAGACAAAGTACCAATAAAAATTACAAAGACAAAGTGCCCAGCAATTCCCAAGACCGCAAAAGGGACTGAAGGTCATAGAATTGATTACAGGTAGTAGCTAATAACAGGATTCCGGTTGAAGGCAATATCACTGGGCCAGAGTCCTACTCGTGGAAAAAAATGACAATATAAACTCGAAATCAACAACTTAAATCATAAGGATAAATTCTAATAATATTCACTCATTAAGTCATAAAAAGGGACTAAAGATTTACCAGACATAATCAGGCCGAACACTATAATACTTGACATGCGTGCATATGGTAAGAAAAAAAAAAAAAGAAAAAAAAAAGCTGAGGGGCTACATTAAATAAAATGAAAACAAGGAAATTAGGCATTTGAAGACACAGAAAAGACAGTAGTGGTTCCAAAAGTTTCAAAAGTTAAAATATAACCTTACTCAATTCAAGGACTCCTTAAGAATAAGTCGCAAAAAAAGTGGTTCCGGGAGATTGGACCATTTCGAAAAAATGGCGTTCAGTTTCAAAAGGCAAGAAGTTCTGGGAGCAATCACTCAATATAGGAGAGGAGTTTAAAAGGCTTCTTGAACTCAATATAGGTGAAAGGTTTAAAATGCTTCTTGAGCTGTTGAAAAAAATGGAATATATGTAGGGATGGAGTAAAGCAATTAAGCCTCTTAAAACAATAATGACAATCCAAATGTTTTCGACGGCATGCATGGTATAAGTTCTCTTCATTACATTGCCTGTGTTCAATTACATCAAAGGCCTTCAAGGGGGGGGGGGGAAAGAGAGAGAGAGAGAGAGAGAGAGAGAGAGAGAGAGAATTATTGTGAATTAGTAAAGAAGTTAAAGCCAAGTTAACAAGGTTCAGTTAAAGATTCAACAGACAACACAATTTTAAGAATTCTGTCTAATCATAAAATATGACAATGAACCCACAGATAACTAAAAAAAAAAATTAAGATGCTTCCTACTGAGTAACAATTCGACGGAAAAGGAGATTACCCAAAGCAGGATTAAGAGATCTTACTTAAAAGTGTTTAAAATAAAAGAAGGCAATGGTATGTTCATTAATCGAACTCTGTAAATGGAAACCATGCTTAGGAAAATCATAAGTTTATTTGCGTCCGAGTTCAGCGTAGATACAACTATGCTGTTAAATCTGGTTTTCCACCTAAAGGAATATAGGGGAAGCTAGAACGAACTTTTTTTTTTAATGTATTTCTAATTTTGGCCATATGACCCGAAACTGGGGCCAGGGTGGCCATTCGGCTATAGAGTGCAACTGGGGAATACTCTTCTGTTGTACAATGAAGTAATAGTTTAAATGTTTAAAGGCCGCTCACAAATAGCAGATGCAAGGAACAGTGACATTGCCCTGTCAAGCAGGTAAATGCCCTAGAGTCTGACCATATATAAATTTCATCAGCACCCAAGCTACTTTTCCCCCCCAAGTTGGGACCAAGGAAGATCAGGTAATGCCTGCTGATGACTCAGCATATAGGCCTATAGGCTACCCCAAATCCCCCATCCTTACCTCACAAGGATGGTGAGGTTGCAGCAACCAAAGGAACTAACAAGTTGGGCCACCACAGTTCGAGAGGATGGACATCAAGATGGAAGAAAGAAGGTGGGAACTGAGATGAAGTAGATGGCTTGAATAGATTCTTCAAAAAACCTTCAAGTAATGCATACAGTGCACCATCTGAGGTATCCTGACGACACTACACTCATAAGGGAAATATGTTTCTCCGCTGAACAAATTTTGGATGCGCCGTACAAAATGAAACTCTCCATATTACCAAGTTCCAAAACAAAGGATATTTTATACCAGTTACCTAAGACAGAATAGAACAGAATAATTTCTCTTATTTCTCATGTTCCGCATAACCATTTATATTATTAATTTCCCTTACCACAATTTAGATATCATCATTAATGTTTATTTAAACAAAAGCTATGGAAAAGTAATGGGGAATTTCTACAACTCTGTTTACAGGAAAATAAACCCATCATTGATAAAATCCAGCCTCTTAACTATACACAGTGCTGTTGAACTGTCTTCCCGGATCCAGCGCCGGGTCGTATTGGCCTTGTATGGGCCAAATTCATAAATCAAAATCCATAATGCAATGAAGTTTTCCCCTTGTCAAAAATATTCTGTAAACTAAAACTCCTCAAAACAGCAGAATTAAAGAACAATAAAACTAAAAATTTTCAAAATCGCCGAACTAAAGAACAATAAAACAAATCTTAAATTCCTTAAAGTCGCAGAATTAAAAAAACAAAAGAAATAAAATAAAACAAAGTCGCAGAATTACACCCCAATAAAACATAACTAAAATTCCTCAAAGCTACAGAATTAAAGAACAAGTAAACAAGACTAAAATTCCTCAATAGCTTCAATTTAAAGAACAGTAAAGCAAAACTAAAATTCTTCAGTCACAGAAATGTAATAATCCATAGCTAAAGAACAATAAAGGAAAACTAAAAATCCGCATTATCAAACAATAAAGGAAAACTAAAAATCCGCATTATTAAACAATAAAGGAAAACTAAAAATCTGCATTATTAAACAATAAAGGAAAACTAAAAATCCGCATTATTAAACAATAAAACGAACTAAAATTCCGTATTATTAAACAATAAAACGAACTAAAATTCCGCATTATTAAACAAAGCAAAACTAAAATTCCAAATTATTAAACAAAGCAAAACTAAAACTCCGCATTATTAAACAAAGCAAAACCAAAATTCCACATTTTTAAACAACAATTAAACGAACTAAAATTCCGCATTATGAAACAACAATAAGGCAAAACTAAAATTCCTCAAAGACACAGAACTAAAGAACAATAAAGCAAAACTATAATTCCACATTATCAACAACAATGATTAAACTAAAATTTCGCATAATTAAACTAGAAAGCAAAACTAAAATTTTTCATTATTAAACAATTAAACAAATTAAAATTCCGCATTAGTAAACAGCAATTAAAACTAAAATTTCGTATTATTAAACAATAAAGCAAAACTAAATCTTCCGCATATTTAAACAAATTAAAATTCCGCATTATTAAACAATAAAGCAAAACTATATCTTCCGCATTATTTAACCAATTAAATTAAAATTCCGCATTATTAAACAATAAAGCAAAAGTAAAATTCCTCAAAGCCACAGAAATAAAGGACAAAGCAAAACTAAAATTCCGCATTAGCAAACAACAATTAAACTAAATTTCCGCATTATTAAACAACAATAAAACATAACTGAAATTCCTCAAAACTGCAGAATTAAAGAACAACAAAACAACCTGATAATGGTCTCCAAAACAAAAACGCTCCTCATCAGTCATCCCTATAATCCTCTCTCTCTCTCTCTCTCTCTCTCTCTCTCTCTCTCTCTCTCTCTCTCTCTCTCTCAAAGTATGACCTAACTAACAAGTACTTCGAACAAAACATGCCGACAATTACCTTTGTATGTAAGAAGAAGTACGCAGGTGTACGTTCATGGCCATAAACTAACACGCCCTTCCGTGTACGTAAAGGAAAAAAATATACATCCATACACACAAACACAAACGCACATGAATACATACATACACAATCTCGTTCCATTGGCAGAAAAAGATTAGTCACACACGATGGCGAGCTGCTTTGCATGTTGGAAAATCTCTGAGACCGGCTACTGGCAGCAGGTAAATGGCAGGTAGAGCGTAATGAAGGCAGCCCGGCCTGCCACTTTGGGCTCTCTCTCTCTCTCTCTCTCTCTCTCTCTCTCTCGTCATTGTCTTCCTGCCTTTTCGAAGAAATGGGAAGTTCCAAGAATTTGGGGTTTTTCGGAGGATAGGAAATTGGAAGACATCTCATTGAAGACCTTTGGACATTTAGAAATTGTTTAATCTCTGTTACTTAAGGTTACCTGTAATCATAGCATCAATGGACATTTTTGCCAGACGTTTATTAGCTACGGAATTTGAATTTCAACTAGAACAATAAAGCCTGACAAGCTTTTAATAAAAAGCCGTATCTATTTTTTATAATATTCCAGTCATGTTAAAAATCAAGATTTATATATAAAGAGCGCCAATTAAAGTACGGGAAATTATAAAAAACAAAATCAATGATTAATTTACGAATTGGTTTCTGTTTGGTCGTAGAAGCAAATCTAGAAGCAGAGTGAAAGGGGAAAAGTTTTCGATAAGCTTGATATCACAGAAGTGAAAATAATTGTTCGAGGGCGTCTTTTTATCAGCATACATTTAAGAATTCCAAGAACTGAAAATGAAACGTCAATTTAAATATTTTATCAAAATCTTATTGAAGACACTCCCGTTTTACTTTACTTTAAGGCCTGCTTTTCTGGTCATATACTGTAGGGGAACCCGACTCTCTACAAGACCATGATTTAGTTCATCGTAAACATTCCAATGCATTCAGCATTTCACACCCCATATTGCTCGTTTATTGTCAAATCCACATTATCGAAGCACTTACAAGACAAGAAAGTCTTCGGTTTTCTCTTGAGAGCCTTAATATCTCCATTCTTTCGGATGTCTAGTGGGAGCTTATAGTACAAGTCTTGGGGCCGCATATTTTAAGGTCTAGAGTCTACACTGCAGTACACATGTCTATGTTCCAATAATATGAAATCGTCTGTAACTGTTCTCGTGTCAACGCGATATGTTGGAAATGTTCTTAGATATTTTGGACGTCTGATTCTGATAACTTGATGGGTTATTTTACATTTCTTTAACTCAATTCTTGCTTTAATAGGCAGCCAGTTTATATCAATTAGTATAGGAGTGATCCTTCCTGTTTATTATGTTTTACAATTTCTTAAGTTGCACTTTTGGTAAATTGTTGTAGATGTTTGTCATCCATTACCTAACACTGGTAAGAATTAAGATTTAGATGAAAACTTTATTAAAAGTTATAATTTTTTGCGTTGAGGGTAACCATGCTAAGGCACTCCCGTTTTGATGATATACAATGTTTGACGGACCTGCAGACGCACTCATCCAGTTTTTTCTCCATCCCCCAACTAAAGCTGAGAGAGAGAGAGAGAGAGAGAGAGAGAGAGAGAGAGAGAGAGAGAGAGAGAGAGAGAGAGAGAGAGAGAGAGAGAGAGAATGAAAAAATTCTTATTTAAGAATACTGTATATAAAGTTGTTAAAAACATCATGCTAATCTTATATTTCCGCACAAACCATGCAAATTTCTTATGTCTTAATTCGAGAGAGAGAGAGAGAGAGAGAGAGAGAGAGAGAGAGAGAGAGAGAGAGAGAGAGAGAGAGAGAGAGAGAGAGAGAGAAATTTATTGTACCCAGTACAAGGAAGAAGAATTATATATTGTTGCATGAAAGGAATATCTGACATGCTGATAAATGAACAGTAAATATATTTGGGTTCAGAAGATTTGTAGCGGGAGATGGTCTGACTAAAATCTGACTTGCAGTAGCAGGAAGATAATGTGATATATCACTCACAAAGCTGATCTAATATTGTGAAGTCATTAAAAAAAAAGACAAATTTAACAAAAATAAAACACCTGGAGAATTGACTGACGATTACATTCTCTCTCTCTCTCTCTCTCTCTCTCTCTCAAGAGGTGAGCATTTTAATGGTTAGCAGTTGATTGCCAGGATTCGGAAAGATTGATGGTTATATATCACTACTGATAAAGCAACTACACCTAAACTACCGATTAACTATTAAAATTAACACTGGGGATTTCCCCCAAGCCCCTGGTGTACTGAACATTACTATCGGCACAACAGCTATACAGCGAACACAGACTTATAAGTGTACTGTTATCAAAAAAACAATCCTTGCTACTATTACATCTTTTTTCAGATTACCATAAGGCATCTATCAAATTGAAATAAGCCAAGGAATCTAATCACTTTCCTCATAAGCAAAATTCCATAATGTTTGAGTTCAACTTAAGAGACAATACCTACACCATCTGTTACTATTTACTTCAATGACAAAATTCCCTGGACAACTGTCACGAGAATAATTACTTTAAATTCACAACAACAACAACACCACCAAAAGACACTGGTTTAGTTGCGATTGGTCATATCTATTTAATGGCAAACCAATAAGACAAGCAGTGTTGGGTTTGATTACATTGATTTAATAGCAAACTCTTCTGAGCCACCTGTTAATATGGAATTGGTTATATCAATTTAAAGGTAAGTCTACTAAAACACATCCCACGGTTGCTTGGTTTTAATTAACGTAATGGAAAACCACTTACTAAAAATCAAAACCAAGTTGTGTAATTTTGAAAATTGTTAATTTAGATGCTTTATGTTTATATAAAATTGCTATTGACTGTAATCATACAGGAAATAATTGTGATTGTAAAAAATGTAATTAAACTTTCTAAATAAAAAAAAAAATTAAAAAACCATGGTGCGTTGGGCTCGAGTAGTTAATTTTATTATATTAACGATAAAACACCTATCACCTATAACAACGTGGAAAATCTTATAAGAAACTGGTTTACTTACGTCATCTTTCAATGTATTGGTAGCAGTAGCAACGCGCAGGCGGCCATCCAGCTACGTCAGTTATGCTACATTTCACACTTAATGGGATTACACGTTGCTCTTTCGAAAACAACAATGGGGCGTTTCTTCTTGTCCTTCGTCTTTATAGGAAAAACTCGTCTTTATAATTTAGCATCACGAAACATCGACCTTGTGACGTTTATACTTATGCAAACTTTCTTTTATCATTGGGATGTAGCAGGTTGTCCAAGACACCAGCCACCCGTTGAGATACTACCACTAGTGTTTTAATGGGTCTTTTGACTAGCCAGATAGTACTACACTGGATCCTTCTTTAGTTACTGCTCATTTTTCCTTTGCCTATAGATACACCGAATAGTCTGGTCTATTGTTTACACATTCTCCTCTTTCCTTATACATCAGACAACACTAAGATGACTAAAAAAAATCTTCACTCAAGACGTAACTACTTTACCTGTTTTGGGTTTAAATCCAACCCTCCACTGAAGTCGAGTGAACTACTACTCGGGCGGGTCCATATCAATCATCTAACGAAACATGTTCATTATAACGTATACAATTCTTTGATTGTAACATCTCCCAAATCATATGATCTTGTGAAAAGTAATGTCTTTAGTTTCTTCTTAAATTCAATTGCTCTAGTCTTAGGCAGGGCCATGGCCTCTGTACCACGCCTTCCACTGTCTTGGGTTAGTTTTCTTGCTTGAGGGTGTACACAGTAATACTATTCTGTCCGTTTCCTTACTTCCTTTCCTCATGGGGCTATTTTCCTTGTTGAAAACCTCGGGCTTATAGCATCCTGCTTTTCCAACTAGGGTTGTGGCTTAGCTAGTAATAACAATATTAATAAAAGCTATGTTTTTCCTCTTGTACCCACGATAAAAAAACATACTGTAAAAACATTATAGAGACCGTCGCATAAGCTATGTGGTGTTTCAATATAATGAAACTTTAAAAGAAACTAAAAACTATCATTTCGCCACATATTTTACAAGTAACTTATAAATCAATTAAATTTAAAATTTCTTAAAACAAACCAGTTTATTATATACGTGGAAGTAATTCTTAAAATTAGTAAATTCACTGGGGTTTAAAACTTCCCATAAGTGTAAAATCATTAAAAAACTGGTGTTTATATTATTGAGCTATGTAGGTTTTTAATAAAATTTTAGTTTCAAGTACTTAAAACTGCCCAATTGCTCATATGCAACTCGGTAGTTTAAAAAAAATGGCTAATAATCGGACCTTTTGTCAAATAGATCTTGACGAAATCAATAAGATGGATTTTAGGTTAAATAACATTACATTGTTCCTAATTAGGTTTCTTAATAAAAACGATAAAAGACAACGCTTGACGAATCAGTAATTTGGATCACTACCATTTCCGGTTTCACGATCATGTGTTCCACCGCTAATTTCATTTTCACCAACTCGCTTTATCAACGTCACCAACTTCATTTTCACAAACTCGCTTGACCAATGTCACCAACTTCATTTTCACCAACACGATTAGCCTTCCTACTCTCTATCCAAAGCACAAAATCAGCCATTTCACTTTTAATCCAACACACAGGAAGCTCCTCGTCTTTCATAACTAAAAACATGATCGTCGTCAATCAGTTTCCAAGCCCAAAGGCCAACCACTCATCAAAAACATCCATTTCATCGAGATCAAATTCATCGTCGTCATCAGATTCATCGTCGAGATCAAGGTTATCGTTATACAGACAGACTAAGAAGACCCAAAACTGCAGGACGAAGAACACCGCCATCTTAAAGAATATGAAACAATAACTCCTGGTCATCCAGTAATCCATAAACTCTTCAATTGCCACGAGGAATAAGGATGATTGGTCGGCCATTTGAACAAGAAAGAGTAATTGCTTTGCTATATGATTAAAAACTGACGTAAAAGTAGTAAAATAAATTCGGTTATCTTTTAAAAGTTCAATGTAAAACGGAAAGCTAAAAGATTTCGTCCTCCGAAGCACAGGCGTAAAAGTAAAACTTCACCTAGACGGGTCGGTGTCCAAAAACAGACAATTTCCTAAACGGAATACAAGACTGATGGGCCAACACTCCGGAAGCATTAACTGCCTAACTGAGTAATGACCCTTTGGGTGTTAAAATCAAAACAATGATTTAAAAGGACAATTTCCGCTTGTCTGATTTACACTAAATTCACTTATATTAGTCTTGTTCTAATAAATATATAAAGAAAGTTAGAAGCATTTTATATTATTCTAAAATAAAAAAAATTAAAAATAAAAATTATTACTGAAGTACAGATTTGGTTATTGGAATCTCGTTGATAGTTTACTTGTTCGAACAAAGTAAACTAAAACCTAAGAAAACAGAATTTAGAACTTATATTAAGAAACACACACACACACACAC
>NC_090759.1:63684318-63694318 GCF_036898095.1 Palaemon carinicauda
GTAGAGGGTTTTCTCACGATATGGGGTGTGGGGTAGGTATAGATAGCCAAGGATAGTGGATGGATAGAATGCCCATGGATAGTGTGTAGAGGGCCTTCTCAGGGATTCGGTGTGGAATGGTTAGAGATAGGAAAGGATAGTGGCTGGAAAACAGTAAGCGATGGAAAGGATTCAGTGCCAATGGATAGGGGATAGAGGATGGTGGATGGTCTACGGTGGTTTTCTGGAGTCTGAAGAGTCATGAACAGTAGATTAAATGCCAAAGGATAGATGGTGAATAAGAAAAGCGAAAACGCCATTCTAGTAAGTTGAGAGACTATGATTATAGATAGGAGAGCCAAAGGGTAGAAGCTAGAGAAGAAAGGATAGCATACAGAAATTTCTGTGAGGAAGGATAGTTATGAAACCTGTGATAGAATACCAAAGGATAGTACATAGAGAAGAATGACGAAAAGGAGCTTGCACCAAAGAATGACGAATAGGGAAAAGAGGCCTCAAAGGATAGTACACGAAGAATAGAAGATGGTACCGAGAAAATATTCTGGGAGAAAGGATAGTTATGAAACCGGTGATAGATTACCAAAGAATAGTATATATAAGAAACAGGAGGATGAAAAGGACCTTCCACCAAAGAATGGCGGATAGGGAATAGACAAAAGAGCCAGGGGAAGGGGTCCCCGTAAAGGATAGTACAGGGGGAATAGGAGATGGAGCAGAGGGACTTCCAGGGGGTGGGGGAGGGGTTGGTGGAGAGTTATATGAAACGGGATGGTGGAGAGATGGTAGTAAAGCATCATTCCGTTGTTTTCGTGGTCTTTATGACAGCATCCGCAGAAGCCCATAAAATCGGCCGGGATGATGTCATGACCGCCCCTCAAGCCCGTCATTATAATCACAATGCAGCGGAGTCGATATCCCGCACCCACGACGTTGCTGAGACCTTCGGAGGAATAATGAGGAATAGGCGAGGAAGAAGATTGGAAGGAGAGGATAAGAAGGGGGAGGAAATGATCGGGAGGAGGAGGAAGAATGGGAGAGAGCTGGAGAAGAGACGGAAATATATATGTCGAAAAGGAAGATTGGGAGTAGGGAATACCAGGAGAAGATTGGGAGTAAGGAATAAGAGAAGAAGATTGGGAGTAAGGAATAAGAGAAGAAGATTGGGAGTAAGGAATAAGAGAGGAAGATTGGGAGTAAGGAATACCAGGAGAAGATTGGGAGTAAGGAATAAGAGAAGAAGATTGTGAGTAAGGAATAAGAGAGGAAGATTGGGAGTAAGGAATAAGAGAAGAAGATTGGGAGTAAGGAATAAAAGAAGAAGATTGGGAGTAAGGAATAAGAGAGAAAGATTGGGAGTAAGGAATAAGAGAGAAAGATTGGGAGTAAGGAATAAGAGAAGATTGGGAGTAAAGAATAAGAGAAAGATTGAGAGGAAGGAATAGAAGAGGAAAATTGGGAAGAAGGAATAAGAGAGGAAGAGATGACTGGAAGGAGGGAATGCAACATAAAGAGGAAGACTACGAGTAGGAAATAAGTGTATAAGATGAAGATTAGGAGGGAATAAGGGAGGTAAAGAGGACTGAAAGGAGGTAATAAGGAAGACTGCGAAAAGGAAATAAGCGTAAAAGAGGAAGAAGGGGAGGAATGAATAAGAGAGGAAGAGGAAGAATGGGAGGAGGAAGGAAGATAAGCATTGAAGGGGAAAAATGATGGAGGAGTAAATAGGGAGGAATGATATAAGGGAGTAACAGAGGAAGAAAAAGATCACAAAAAAAAAATAAAGAATTAATGGGAAGGTCGGGGTGAGGAAGAATGAAGAAAAGCACATAAGGAAATGAAAAGAGAACATTTTTCAAAAAACAATGAAGACCAAGTCTCAGAGAAACGAATAAAAGGAAAAAGGAGGACCAAAGATTAAAGAGGAGCAATTAAAGAAGAAATAGGGAGGGAAAGATAGAAAGGTAGATAAGAGGAAATACGGGCTTAAGAAGCAAAAGAGTAAAAAAGAAATTGGAATAAGTAATATTCCGAGGTCAAGGAAAATTGCAAGAAATGATAGAAATCTGAAGGGAAAGGGAATTAGCCATAAAAATAAGGCGAATGAAGGACAAGTAAAAGGACGATAAATAGAGAGAGAGAGAGAGAGAGAGAGAGAGAGAGAGAGAGAGAGAGAGAGAGAGAGAGAGAGAGAGAGAGAGAGAGAGAGAGAGAGGGGGGAACCTTAAAAGGGGGCATGTGAAAACCACCACTTGATACGCCTCTGTTGCTCTTTCCAGCAGCATCTGTTATCTCTCCCCAATATCTTATCGAATAATCTTTGCGGGTTGTAGCGGTGCACACCAAAAGTGGGCTGGTATTTGCCAGGGAATCTGTCAGGCTGAATTTCCTTCAAGATACTCGAGTGAAATTATCTGGTCATGAAACTGTTTAAGAACAGCGAACTGAATAACAACTTGATACTTGAACTTCGTGCCTCTTCGAAGCAGGAGCTAATACACACACATACACATGCACACACATGTATATATATATATATATATATATATATATATATATATATATATATATATATACATATGTATATTGTATATATATTTATGTATATACATATGAATGTATATACACAGATGTGTTTATATATATGTGTATATATATATATATATATATATATATATATATATATATATATATATATATATATATATATGTATATATATATCCCAAGCCTAAATAAAACCAGAAGCGGAATGAAAGTATAGGAGTTGGTTTTTACCTCGAAGAAAAAGGTGGACGTGTCTGTTATATATCATTCATATATATCACATGACATAATACAGTATATCACACAAATCTCATAATCTAATGATGAAGCTAAATATCAATAAATAAATAAACTAATTCAGCAACAACAGTTACAGGGAATAGGCATGATCAGGTTATACCATGAAAGTAAAAAAAAAAGAAAAAAAAACTGGGTAGACGAAGCGATACACGAGAAAAATTAACAAATAAAAAGGCAGGATTAATAAGTAAAAGAAAGGTAAACCAAAATTAGTTAGAAAAAAACTTACATAAGAAAACTTAAGTAGACAGAACTCGAAAAATAGATGTGTAAAGATAACACAACGAGATGTCTGAAAGAAAATTCTCAAAGGGTGAAAAAGCCAAACGAGTTAAAGTTATAGGAGAGGATGCATGACAATTAAACCACGAGAATCCAAAGGAAAGTGAATGGAACAAGAACAGGGACTCAGCATTGGGAAGGTCAAGCAAATCGAACTCTATCAGGAGAAGGTCAAGAAGAAGACATCACGCCAAGGCAATGAAATTTACCTCCCAAATGATGGACATGGATAATTTATTTGACTAATTATGTCATGTAATCAACCTAAAGTAGTAGACCACTTTTATTAATCTCTGTTACTTTCAGGTCATGCCCTCCTTGCTCCTGCGGAGACTTTTGCTCGATGGAGTACCCGCTAATGTAAAGCTGAAGGTCCTTTTGAAAAATCACAAAAAGCAACGTATGTACAAAAAAGTATCTCCCTCATATAAAAGAGCATGTGTCTGGTTATATATATATATATATATATATATATATATATATATATATATATATATATATATATATATATATATATATATATATATATATATATATATATCTATATCTATATATATATATATATATATATATATATATATATATATATATATATATCAAATTTCCTGTCCCGCTCGGGGAGAGAGATAGTAGTCATACCTTGATGAGAAGTACACTTGGAAACCACTCTCTCCAGCAAATTGCCTAACCAGCGGGTTGTAGTTAGAAAAGTGGGATTGGATTGGATGGGTTGAATGTGTGTGTGTGCCTGCATATCTGTCTAAATATTTAGACGTCATTTTTGACGGCTCGGGTACACTAGTGTACTAAAAATGTCTATTCGTAATACAAGGCATGCAGTTAATTCTAATAGTCAGGCCTTCTCCATCATGAGGCTCAATACTACACAGTACTCTAGAAGTTTTATTCCAGTTTTTAAAATATCTAATTTTAATTGTTTATTACTTCTTATATCATTTATTTATTTTCTTGTTCCCTTTCCTCACTGGGCTATTTTCCCTGTTGGTGCCCATGGGCTTAGAGCATCTTGCTCTCCCAACCAAGGCTGTAGTTTAGCTAATAATAATAATAATAATAATAATAATAATAATAATAATAATAATACAGTTCTATTTCAGAAAGATACTCTGACTCCTGTAATATGCACATCAGACAACACCACCTCTTGTCGTTAGTATCGTAAGCTGAGAGCTATTTTTTTTTATTTAAACTAACGGTTATAACGTGAGAACCACGAGAGACATACTTCCTAGCATAGTCCAAAACGAGGCGTACTTTCTATCACGAGGCCATTATTATAGATGTCGATCTCAATGAAGTGGAAGAAATAACATAATCGTGATCTATTCCCCGAAAGCAAAATTTTGTAAATATTTAAACTGAGTAAATATTCACATAAAAAATAAAGCAAACGTTTCACCTTTCTTGCATCATTTCGCAATGAAAAAATACGTTTAAATTTTTAATGTTATCATTCGATCACAAATCTAAATTTATATGAAAAATACGAAAGAGCAACGTTATTTTCAAAGCATCCCCCTTTTCAAACATTGACTATCAATTAGATATATAAATAAATTTAAAATCTGACTAATACCAAATACTAATTTTGCATTGATATACGAGAAAACATATACGATCACACAAACAGACACCCATGTGCGAGGGTATGAATTACCGTTTATATAAGCAACAAATTCTAGTTATCTTTTAAATTAAACTCTACGGTAGTTTCTCGCATAATTTCACTGTGTATTTTTAAGATAAAATCGGAAGGTATGTTTTCTCACTTCACTTTGTCCGCTATGACTTCAATTAAACTCTTCAACATACCCGTTACACACTATGTATTTTCTAAACAAGATCGGATAGAAGTACGGAAAATAACATCAGTATTTAACATGGCTTTTGGTAAAGACATACAGTTGGACACGGGAATTCCTGGCATACCTCAATCTGATGCAATGCAACCTGTCACACCCTAACTGCCACATCTCCCTACAGTAGCTGTTTGGCTATTCGCCGTGCAGTGACGGCGTGAAAGATAGCGTTTCCTCAAAGTAAGGTGTGTCAGAAATACCAGTGTCCAACTGTACATCACCAGCAGTATTTTTCTGCAAATACAGAAGCAAAGTGGAAGGTTTTATACAGCATTTCACAAGGCAAAGAGCGTTTATTGTCCACAAATGAGACGTAATGCTAAGCATTTTATTCCTTTGAGCATCTACAATATTTGTGAGATAGAAGATTCATAAAGAAAACCGATACCACTGTTAAACAGTGACATACATGATGATTTTTCATCAAACTTGAAATTTATACCATAGCTCGGGTTTACATGTTCAAAAACGTAAAATAGCACCCAAAGTGATGGGCACACTAATTGTGACTCTTAGTGAAGATAACTAAACATACATCTTTATTATTATTAGTACTACGACATTGGATCCCTTTCTCTGGTTAAGGTAAATTTTTCCTTTGCCTACACATGTACCAAATAATCTGGCCCATTCTTTACATATCCTCCTCTTTCCATGATTATACACATGGCAACACTAAGATAACCGAGAAAATCTTCTTCACTCAAGGAGTTAACTACTGCACTGCAATTGTTCAATGGATACTTTCCACTTGGTAGGAGTAAATATGACTCTTTAGCTATGGTAAGCAGCTCTACTAGGACACTCAAAAATCAAACAATTATTCTCTAGTTTTGGGTAATGCCATAGCCTCTGTACCATGGTCTTCCACTGTCTTGGGTTAGAGTTCTCTTGCTTGAGGGTTCACTTAACACACTATTATGTTTCCTTATTTCCTTTCCTCATTGGGCTATTTTCCCTGTTGGGGCCATTGGACTTGAAGAATTCTGTTTTTTTTTTTCAAATAGGATTGTAGCTTAGCTAGTAGTAGTAGTAGTAGTAGTAGTAGTAGTAGTAGTAGTAGTAGTAGTTAAGCTGCTACTTCTCTGTCGACTGAAAAACTCAAGTGCAGGTAGGTTTCGTCCGTCTTTAGAAATTTCTCAAAATGCCGTTTACCACTTTTTCTTAGTTAACCTTGAACCCAAAATTTATGAATAAAAAATCTCATTGATTTTTAGGCAATTTCAATAATACCACAAGGTTTAATATTGATGAGTCTTTCGTTTGAGCTGTTAATGATTATATTCTAAAAACCCATACTTACTGCTTAATACTATCACTAAAATCATCTTCATTATCAATGTTACTTTCCTTATTTCTATAAGTTGAATATTCTAATTGGAAACAAATATAATGAACAATACTAAAATTTGTAGTACAAAAATAAAACTTCAAACTTTTTACAATGGAAATTATTCAACCCAAGACATTCTTCTTAATCCTCCCATCTTACAAATTCAAGATTGATCACGTCTTTAGTATGATTGTAATCTATATAAATTAAATGCTATATAATTCCCTTCATATTATTCGTCCATCTCCCCTTTTAGATACCCATTCGCTTTCTCGGCCTGGCGCTCTTCAACACTGATAAATAGCACGATAAATAATCTCCTTAAATAACACGTAAGATTCATTGCCGGCATCAACATCCTGATTAGCGATGATGAAGCTGATCTCGAGATTATTCTTCGTCGGATTAATCTCAAGCAGGTGGATGATGAAGTGACTAATGAAGCAAAGTCCCGCCAGACCCGGGAGTGAAGACCGCGCCCTATCTTAAATACTCTTCCAGCCCCTTACTCCGAAGACTAATGTGTTTATATGTGCCGTTCGTTCTAAAGAAATCCGTTCAATAAAATTGTTTTTAAGTTCCTTTCGTTCCCACAAAATCCATTCGATAAATGTATTGGCAAGTTCCATTCGTTCCCATGAAATCCGTTTGATAAATGTGTTTGCAGGTTCCGTTCATTCCCACGAAATCCATTTGTTAAATGTGTTTACAGGTTGCGTTGGTTCCCACGAAATCCATTCACTAAACGTATTTGCAGGTTAAGTTCGTTCCCAAGAAATCCGTTCGCTAAATGTGTTTGCAGGTTCCGTTCATTCCCACGAAATCCATTTGTTAAATGCGTTTGCAGGTTTCGTTCATTCCCACAAAATCCATTTGTTAAATGTGTTTGCAGGTTGCACTCGTTCCTAAGAAATCCGTATGCTAAAAATGTTTGAAAGTTCCGTTCGCTCCCAAGAAATCCGTTCGCTAAAAATTTTTGCAGGATGCGTTCGTTCCCACGAAATCCGTTCGCTTAAATGTGTTTGCAGGTTGCATTGGTTCCAACCAAATCCATTCACTAAACGTATTTGCAGGTTGAATTCATTCCCAAAAAATCCTTTCTCTAAATATGTTAGCAGGTTGTGTTCGTTCCGACGAAATCCGTTCCCAAAATGTGTTAGCAGGTTGCGTTCTGCGTTCGTACCCATGAAATCTGTTCGCTAAATGTGTTTGTAGGTTGGGTTCGTTCCCACGAAATCCGTTCGCTAAATGTGTTTGCAGGTTGCGTTCATTGCCATGAAATTCGTTCGCTAAATTTGTTTGTAGGTTGCGTTCATTCCCATGAAATCCGTTCGCTAAATTTGTTTGTAGGTTGCGTTCATTCCCATGAAATTCGTTCGCTAAATTTGTTTGTAGGTTGCGTTCATTCCCATGAAATCCGTTCGCTAAATGTATTTGTAGGTTGCGTTCATTCCCACGATATCCGTTCGCTAAATGCGTTTGCATGTTCCGTTCATTCCCACGAAATCCATTTGTTAAATGTGTTTGCAGGTTAAGTTCGTTCCAAAGAAATCCGTTAGCTAAATATGTTTGCAGGTTGCGTTCATTCCAACGTAATCCGTTCTCAAAATGTGTTAGCAGGTTGCGTTCGTACCCACGAAATCCGTTCGCTAAATGTGTTTACAGGTTGCGTTCATTCCCACGAAATCCGTTCGCTGTGTTTGCAGGTTCCATTCGTTCCAATGAAATCCGTTCGATAAATATGTTTGCACGTTTCATTCGCTCCCAGAAAATCCGTTCAATAAATGTGTTTGGAGGTTTCATTTGTTCACACAAAATCAGTTCACTAAATATGTTTGCAGGTTACGTTCATTCCCACAAAATCAGTTCACTAAATATGTTTGCAGGTTGCGTTCGTTCCAATGAAATCCGTACACTAGATGTGTTTGCAGATTCCATTCGTTCCCACGAAATCCGTTCGTTAAATGTGTTTGCAGGTTTCATTCGTTCTCATAAAATCAGTTCGCAAAATATGTTTGCAGATTGCGTTCGTTCCCACGAAATCCGTTCGTTAAATGTGTTTGCAGGTTTCATTCATTTCCATGAAATCTGTTCATTAAATGTTTGCAGGTTCCATTCGTTCCCTCGAAATCTGTACGTTAAATGCAATTTGAAGTTTCATTCGTTCCCACGAAATCTGTTCACTAATGTACAAGCAGATTCAATTAGTTCCAGCAAAATCCTCTCGATAAATGTGAGAGTAATAACAATAATAATAATTCCGTTCATTTCCAAGAAATTGATTCGATAAAAATTTGTTTGCTGGTCTATTTAGTCATACAAAATCCGTTCAATAACTATAATTACAGGTTATGTTCGTTCCCACGATAATCATTCGATATGTTTGAAGGTTCCGTTCGTTCCCACGAAACCCGCTGCATAAATGTGTTTCCAGGTTACGGCCACATCATCGAGCAACCATCTCAAAAAAATCGAAGGAAAAATCAAAAGTCAGTTCGAACCATGAAAGCAATTGTGTCTTCTATTAAGACACAAAGAACCTTCATTTCACTTAGCATTCCATACATATGTATGCATATGCCGGACATCATGTAGTACAGCATAACTTTGGCTTGAACTGCATTCCTTGCATCAGTAGAGCGTTGGGTCAATTTGCAGTTCTCGAGAGAAGAGAACTGAATATAATGTAAATATCTACTTGCTAAATGGTACGAAGCCAGACAGTTGGGTCTTGTTCAAGCTGGAATGTCAAGAATTGCCAAATTAAAAAGTCTTCTATATTAGCCATTGTCCTACTGGCAAGGTCCTTCGGACGGAGTAAAAGTATCAAATTATTTGACAGAAGTATGCTAAAATAATGCGCAGTGCCATCGTTATCGCGCGGAGATGCGATATTCGTAAGCACTGGTATGAGGGCAACAATTTCGTATTAAGCGATTTCACTTCCAAATAATGTTCATGCTGGGTTTTTTTCTTATTATAAGGAGAAGTAGTATCGTAAACATTACCATTATTAATATTTTTTGTCATTTCGTTTGCAGTAGTTAAACTTTGAAAATCAGTTTTTTGTTAAATATTTTCTAACTAGCTTTAAAAAAACAACGAATAATAACGATATCCTTGACACACACACACACACACACACACACACACACATATATATATATATATATATATATATATATATATATATATATATATATATATATATATGAGATATTTATCTTAATGTTACTCTTCTTAAAATATTTTATTTTTCCTTGTTTCCTTTCCTCACTGGTCTATTTTCCCTGTTGGAGCCCCTGGGCTTATAGCATCCTGCTTTTCCAACTAGGGTTGTAGCTTAGGAAGTAATAATAATAATAATAATAATAATAATAATAATAATAATAATAATAATAATATATATACATATATATATATATGTATATATATATATATATATATATATATATATATATATATATATATATATATATATATGAACTTCCACAACTTTATTAACTTCATATATCAGCACAATGCGCCACATTTAATCTTATATTGGACAAGTTCTTGTGCTTCCAAGTTTTCAAGTCCCTTCCTTTCCAATACGTCTTTCAGTTCATCGATTCAACACTTTCTCGGCCATTATATTTGACATACAAGTACTCCTGATTTATC
>NC_090759.1:63701818-63704318 GCF_036898095.1 Palaemon carinicauda
ACACACACATATATATATATATATATATATATATATATATATATATACTGTATATATATATATATGTATATATATGCATATATGTATATGTATATATACATATATATATATGTATATATATGTATATGTATATGTATATGTATATATATGTATATGTATGTATGTATGTATGTGTGTATATATATATGTATATATATATATATATATATATATATATATATATATATATATATATATGTATATATGTATATATGTATATATATGTATAAATGTATGCATGTATATATATATATGTATATATGTGTATATATGTATATATATGTGTATCTATATGTATATATATAATATATATATATATATATATATATATATATATATATATATATATACATATACATATATACATATATATACATACATACATATATACATATATATACACATATACATATATATACATATATATATATACACATACATACATACATACATATACATATATATATGTATACATATATATATATGCATATTTATATATATATATATATATATATATATATATATATATATATATATATATATATGTGTGTGTATGTGTGTATACATATACATGACATAGAATTAACCGTTTATCTACCCATATGAGCAACATACTTCCACGAATAAGTCTCTCTGTATCACTCTCTCAGCATCAATTTCCTTCCAGTTTGGGGAATGTCCCCGTATTCCTTTTAGCCAATTAATGAATACCTCCGGAGATACAATCTCTCCGAGGATCTAACAATCTTTTACGGTTATCAGAAATGTCACTTAACGAACTCCTCGTCTCCTCCTCGAAGCCTCGACAGACACCTGAAGTCCTTCTATTTACTCAAAAGTGCAACCAGGTACGAGAAGAGGAATGTACGTAGTGTATGTCCCTATTATTATTATTAATATTATTATTATTATTATTATTATTAGCTAAGCTATAACCCTAGTTGGAAATGCAGGATACTATAAGCCCAAGGGCTCCAACACAAAAAAAAAAAAAAATAGCACAGTGAGGGAAGGAAATAAGGAAATGAATAAACTACAAGCGAAGTCATGAGCATTCAAAATAAAATATTTCAAACTGAATAACAACATTAAAACAGATCTTCCATATAGAAACTGAAAATTAAATACATCTTTCAAATATAAAAAGGGACTTACGTCATCCTGTTCAACATGAAAACATTCGCTACAAATTTGAACTATTATGAAGTTCCACCGATTCAAATACCTGATTAGTAAGTGATAGTTCTTATTGGGGGAATCTGTGGCTTGCAAATTTCAATAGTCCACGACTCTTAAAATCTAAACAATCTGTGGCTTTCACATTTAGATAATTTCTGACCCTCAAAATTTAGTAACCTTTAGCTCCAAATTCAACAATCCGTGGCTAGTTCGATTAATTCTTAGCTCTGAAGTTTGAATATCATGCGACTCAAATTTAAATAAACTATTCATACCAAAATTAAATCGACCATCAAAATTAAATCATCTGTCAATTTTAAATCTAAATAATACGTGCTTGTTAAATTTAAAAAATTGAAGTACCTTAAAACTACATAAACAGCGGTTCTCAAAAAACTTGTGGGTCTCCAACTGAAATTAACAGTATCCCTCAAATCTTCTATCTTTTTCTAAATCACGGATAAACTAATATGGCATTAATCCATTTTCATAAACGAACGAATCAACTGGTTTACACATATACGCGTATGCATACACATGTGGTG
Source organism: Palaemon carinicauda (assembly GCF_036898095.1). NCBI lineage: Eukaryota > Metazoa > Arthropoda > Malacostraca > Decapoda > Palaemonidae > Palaemon > Palaemon carinicauda. The sequence continues at coordinate 63,703,582 of NC_090759.1, forward strand.
AATATTAATAAATAATTAGACCAGTAATATATTGAAGAAATAAAAATACCTGGATAATATAATGTATCTACTCTGTTCTAACTGTAGGTTATGTATAAATACGAATGTTAAGTATATATTTGCAATACAATAATAACTAAAAATTTATTTAAGGAGTTCAAGAGACCTAAAATACATACATACATACATATATGCATACATACATACATACATACATAAATAAATACATACATACATACATACTAGCGTGTGAACATGTAAACTGCAATGCAGAAATGCAGGAAAATCAATACAAACTTATAACAATGCACGTAATCTCAGTGCAAGTTCGAGTACACGCAACTAAAAGATATTAATGGATATAGAGATTTATATTAAGGTTACAAATATAAAACTACTGAGAACAAAGGTTTCAGGATTTCTAACAAGAGAGAGAGAGAGAGAGAGAGAGAGAGAGAGAGAGAGAGAGAGAGAGAGAGAGAGACTTTGTTTCAGGATTTTTAACAAAAGAGAGAGAGAGAGAGAGAGAGAGAGAGAGAGAGAGAGAGAGAGAGAGAGAGAGAGAGAATCCTTCACACTATTACTTCATTTAGGTTTCAAAATATTTCAAGAGTATCGAAATACAGGTTAACAATCCCCATATACGCATATGAATTATTTGTTATACATAAATAAAATCAATTAAAATATTTGAACCCAATATCTCAATCGTCATTTATCACGAACTCATTCAAAAT
>NC_090759.1:63714318-63786818 GCF_036898095.1 Palaemon carinicauda
AATGTAGTTTATGTGTAAAGGTGCTCAAAAACAAAATAATAAACTAAGAAATAGGTACGGGTGGATACATACCCTTCGCAAAATCAAAGGCAAAATACAGAGAATAGCCTGTATGAGTGTTTACATATCACATCTATCACATAATAAATGTTCTTTTCAACTGTGTTTTTGTAAGATAATAACTATGATAATGTACTGTATCATTACAAGAACCATACGTATTGTGTACACAAATATTTTCTTTATGAATGACTGAAAATAAAGTTTTATTCCAAATTATTACCAACTTCTAATATCTAATGTGCAGTATTAGTATCAGTGCAGTAATCTAAAAAAATACATATTACTGGACACTTACAGATTCTGGTTCAGGAACTAGAACTTCAACCAATTACTTCATGGCAACTTATCAGAACTAATCCCAGAAGGACCACTTTATCATGGCATTCTTTGCTCAGCAATCATACCCTAGAAATCAAGCAAATAATCTAGTTATTATTTTAATTTCTATCATATTTATTCATTTGCATACCCACATCACTGACAGAAAAAGAAAATCTTCATAAAGATGTCTGAATGTTCAGGTTTACCAAAAATCTAAATTCTTCCAATTAAGTCACTACCTTTCCAAATTTGCAGATTTTCTTAGCAAAAACATAATGATTCTGAGATCTATAAGCTACACCATTTAAATTGTATGGAATCTAGAACACCAAGTACCTTTAAAAATTAGAGAAATATCAATGTATGCAAATTATTAATATTCTGAATCCATCACCAAGTAATTAAAAGCCCAACTACCTTTGTACTGTACTATAAACCTAAACATCACATCAAAATTTTTGCAACTTAACAACCATCAAATTACGTAAAAAAAAAATTCATGCCCTTCCGAGAGATTTTGCCCACAGAATGCCTTGTGTGACACACACTAATCTAAATTAGATGTTTTTTAAAGCAGCATCCCTTGGCCGTACAAGTTGCATTACTTGCTAACTTGGAAGTTTTTTCTTTTAACTGTTCATCTTCTTAGCACTAACCCAGTTTTCATTATTAACAACCAGATGTTAGGGTATGCTAAGTTTCTAAAATTTGATTTAGTGGAGTTACTTACTCAAAAACAAATGCAAAATAATTAAAATACATATTAAAGATTGATCCTGAAACCTATTCGCTGGTAACGACCAACAATGTTGTACGTACTTGTGATTATTAGTGAATACCTCAGTAAAATACTGTACTGAAAAACTGATGGAAAAGTATTTTTTGGCAAAACACATCTTCAGCCCCAAGCAGCATTGCATTTCCCCTTTTACTCTTTCCTCTTCAACGCTTTTTAGTCTCTTCTCACCCACATATAACTACATTATCATCTTCCTCTATTTTCCCCCATTATTTAAGAACAACTCCTTCGGGCAAGTCATATTAAAATCTAATCAAGGTTATTAATGACCCTTCTTACCAACTAATAGTTTACCAAATACTTGGCAATGAGTACAGAAAATTGTAAAAATACAGTTTCAACAATCAAAAGGATAACGCAAAATGTGATTACTGTACTCCAAATGACCCTTCTTACCAACTAATAGTTTACCAAATACTTGGCAATGAGTACAGAAAATTGTAAAAATACAGTTTCAACAATCAAAAGGATAACGCAAAATGTGATTACTGTACTCCAAATGACCCTTCTTACCAACTAATAGTTTACCAAATACTTGGCAATGAGTACAGAAAATTGTAAAAATACAGTTTCAACAATCAAAAGGATAACGCAAAATGTGATTACTGTACTCCAAATGACCCTTCTTACCAACTAATAGTTTACCAAATACTTGGCAATGAGTACAGAAAATTGTAAAAATACAGTTTCAACAATCAAAAGGATAACGCAAAATGTGATTACTGTACTCCAAATGACCCTTCTTACCAACTAATAGTTTACCAAATACTTGGCAATGAGTACAGAAAATTGTAAAAATACAGTTTCAACAATCAAAAGGATAACGCAAAATGTGATTACTGTACTCCAAATGACCCTTCTTACCAACTAATAGTTTACCAAATACTTGGCAATGAGTACAGAAAATTGTAAAAATACAGTTTCAACAATCAAAAGGATAACGCAAAATGTGATTACTGTACTCCAAAATAGAGAAATAAATCGTCTATGATAGTAATAACGATAAATTATAATGATACCATTCATTAATCTGGAGTTATGAAGACAATATAAATATGCAAAACACAAAAATACACCTATAATAATTACGCATAACGTGTAATGGTGGACATTGTCAATTTTGATCAGTACCTGATATCCAGAACATAACCCTATCCCAAGATTATATGTCCACTGACACTATAAAAGAATCCATATGGTTATCATAGTACTAATACTGTATTCATGCTATCAAAAAAGCAATATTGTTTCAGCAAAAGCAAAGACACTTTCTGTCCCTAGCGAGGTGGCATACTATCCTTAAGTTTGGACAGTGTACTTTACCTTGATTTTGATTGCTTCTATAGGGACTATAAAAGAGAGACAGGATTCAGAGAGTCAACGTTTGAGATTTATTACCCAGAGACTATTGTTGTTATACTGCACTGTACTAAAAAAAATAATACTGGCACACAGTATAAAACGGATTTTGAGCGAAGCGAAAAATCTATTTTTGGGTGAGATAGCCATGGCGTCCTGATGGAATGTTCCTTTTTGGTAGCTTCCTTGGGTAATCACTACTAGGATTTTCCCAGAGAATTAAACCACAGGTTATCACAGAATTCTAACTTCTGGAGCGAGTATCCTAAAGGTTTCCCCTTAAGACATCGTGTAACAACAGGGGACACGCATGTATAGACGTGCCACATAGCTATCTACACCCCATATAGAGTTAACGCTTCAATATGGCGGACAGGGAGTGGCTGGGAGCTGAGCCGCAGCCAATCTAGATGTGGCGATATCGGTACTCGCGATGTAAACAGACGGACGCCATTGCTTTCGATGACGTCACGTCCATCCTCATTCTGAAAGTCTGGAGCTCGCTCATCACCATGATACAGCGGCGCAGGGCGGGACCTGATAACAGACAGGGTGGGTCCATCAGGACGCCATGGCTATCTCACCCAAAAATAGATTTTTCGCTTCGCTCAAAATCCGTTTTTTGGGCTCAAGCCATGGCGTCCTGATGGAAGAGTACCAGAGAATTAGTGTATCGTGGTAGACTTTTTCCCTTTATAAGTGAGTGCTAAAACATTGAGCCGAAAGCATAGTGGTCTATACTAGAGCTACCGTGAGGCAGTTGCCTTCCTGCCCCCCTGGCATGGAAGTCCCCACGGGCTATGCTAAGATCAAAGTGGTCATGGGAAGGCTATTCATATAGGCTGAAGGAACAATGAGATCCATAAGATAAGTCAGAGCGATTTGGTATTCGCGTCGAAACAAACTTGAAGAAGTGGTGGTTGAACACTTCGTGCATGGAGTTGACTCATCTTCATAATTGAGTAAGTATTCGCTAAGGAAACTTACTTGCTCTATATAAATAAATGCCCGGAGTAAATCCTGGCATTTTCCTTAACCAGGAATAAAGGGTAATAAAACTATGACAATTAGTATATTTCATAGTAAGAAAGGAGCAAGGGCGACGCACAAGTAATAAAATAGACATTTTATTATATAATTGCAGGTAAATCAATACATGTCATGCAATAAATAGTAAAAAACATTTACATTGATAAAAATGTACATAGTCATAAAGGCGTGCTCTTGAATCTGAAAGGGAAGAATCAAGTATTAGTAGGCACTCGTTCTACGGAACGTTAGTCTTTATGTAACACACGTCATGCACGTGGCATGTAGCACTCATGTGGTAATCTACTATGACATTTCACCTGAGGTAAGAACAGTTAAAGAAAACACAAGGTGGTTTCTGCTTCACTACGTATCACTTGAGGGTCAACATAGGCACCCGACGAGTTAGAGTCCCTAATAACTCACTGTTCTAAGCAGAGTTCAGAGCAGGTTTCATAACACTACCTGCGGCTACCACAAAATGTTTCACTTCGTGCACTTGTTTCGCATAATGTTTAAAGAAAACACGCGAGGATTTCCAGCCTGTATAGTTCTTGAGGCTTTCGAAATCCATACTCTGAAAGAAATTCAGAGACGAAGCGACTTTCCTAGGATCATGACCAGCGGGTGTACTGTCTGGATCCGCTCTGCGAATGAAGTAGGTGATTTTTTTTTTGCTCTCAATTGTTTCAGTGACAGGTCGCTGCCCGATGTTTCTCCTTTGAAGAGTTGGCCTCCACCAAAGTTTGAAGTTCTATGAAGATAGACCTTAAGTCTCTCTACTGGACATAGAGAGGCATCTTCCTTCAAGGGGCATATCCTCCACGGGCCCCATCGTTTGGTAGGTAATTCGTTCTTGCGAGAAACGTCGGATCAGGGAAGAGGGAGAGGTCTCCTGAATCGTTGAAAACGATATGTCCCTCTTCTCTAGATAGTGCCACTATTTCGCTGACTCGGGCTCCCGAAGCTAGAGCGAAGAGAAACATAACTTTCTGAGTCAGGTCCTTGAGAGGGCATGAATCATTGTCCAAGTTGGAGGCGAAGTGGAGAACTTTGTCTAGAGACCAAGTGATTGGTCTCGGAGGAGGTGCCGGTCGTAAACGGGCACATGCCTTCGGTAGTTTGTTGAAGATGTCGCTAGACAGATCTATTTGGAAGGCGTATGACAAAGGTCTAGTCAAGGCCGATTTGCAAGTAGAAATCGTGTTGGCTGCCAAGCCTTGTCCATGAAGGTGAATGAAGAAGGACATGCAAAATTTTATGGTGATTTTCGAGGGGTTCTTTGCCTTGACAAAGGAGACCCATTTCCTCCAAGACGATTCGTATTGCCTTCTCGTGGATTCGGTCTTGTATTCCTCGAGGAAGTCTAGACTCTTCTTCGAAATCCCAAACCTTTTCTTAGCGGCTAGGGTGAGAAAATCATGAGATGAGGGTCCTTGATTTTCGATGAAGAAGCGAAGACAGTCGACTTCTGTATTTGCTGGGAGAGAACTGGGTCCGGGAGGGGGATCAGCGTTGGCTGCATCTCCAGGATCAAGGGGTACCAGTTGCTGTGGGGCCACTTGGGAGCCACTAGAGCTGTTGTCCCTTTGAAGGTTCTCAATTTGGAGAGGACTTTCAGCAGAAGATTGGTGGGAGGGAACAGGTAAATATTGGCCCATCTGTTCCAATCCAAGGACATGGCGTCCACCGCTTCCGCTTCGGGGTCCTCGTACGGGGCTACATATCGAGGAAGTTGATGGTTGTCGCTCGTTGCGAAGAGGTCGATCTGGAGTTCTGGGACTCTGTGAGAGATGAAGGAGAATGATCTTGCGTCTAGAGACCATTCCGACTCTATCGGGTTTGTCCGAGATAGAGCATCCGCTGTCACATTGCGGAATCCTGTAGGTGAACTGCAGACAGGTGCCCATTCTTCCTTTCTGCCAGACGGAAGATTGTCAGGAGCACCTGATTTATCTTGGGCGATCTTGAGCCCTGACGATTGAGACAACGCACTACCACCGAGCTGTCCAGGGTCAGGCGAATGTGTATCGACGGGGGCGGGGAGAGTTTCTTCAGCGTCAGAAGAACCGCCATGGCCTCCAAGATGTTGATGTGAAACGTCTTGAATAGGGGAGACCAAGTGCCTTGAGCCTGTTTTTGGTGGGAGTGACCTCCCCAACCCTCCAACGAAGCATCCGTATGGATGTTGAGAGATGGAGGTGGGTGTTGGAGAGGAAGGGACCTTTTTAGGGCCCTCGCTTCTGACCACGGCTTTAGAAGAAGTCGAAGTCTGCTTGGGAGCCGTCTCTTGAGGTCTCTTCGAGCGATGGATGCGGAACGTCTCCAGACTCCCGCTGCATCCTTTAGCTGTGCACGGAGCACTGGGTTTGTGATCGAGGCGAACTGTAGAGAGCCTAGAACTTGTTCCTGCTGGCGTCTCGAGATCCGTTTGGATTTTTACAGTCGCTTGACAGACCCTGCTATTTCCTTCCTTTTCTTGCTGGAATGGAAAGGCGGTGTGACTGAAGATTCCAGTGGATGCCTAACCATTGGAACTTCTGAGCTGGAGATAGACGAGACTTTTTCGCGTTTATCTGGAATCCCAGGTGTTCGAGAAACTGGGTAACTTTTCTGCAGGATTCTATACAATCCTCGGGCGAGGGCGCCCACACTAGCCAGTCGTCGAGGTAGGCCATCACCTGGACGTTTCGGATGCGGAGCTGTTGTACTACTGCGTCCGCTAGCTTTGTGAATATCCGAGGGGCCACGTTGAGTCCGAAGGGCATGGCCCGGAAGGCATAGCTTTTCCGTTGGAGTCGGAATCCTAGGTAGGAGGAAGCGTGATGGTTCATAGGTATGTGCCAGTATGCGTCCGCCAGGTCTATCGAGACCGTGAAAGACCCTCGAGGCAGGAGGGTTCTGATCTGTTGAAGAGTCAGCATCTTGAACTTGTTGTTCGATATGAATACATTGAGGGGGGGATAAGTCCAGAATGACTCTGAGTCTGTCTGAGTCTTTCTTGGGAACACAAAACCGTCTCCCTTGGAACCTTGTGGACTTCACCCTTCTTATCACCTTCTTGTTCAAGAGGTCTAGCACATATTCTTCCAGGAGGGGGGTTGAACGTTGGAAGGATTGCCGGAAGGTTGGGGGTGGTTGCGCCCAGCTCCAGCCCAGACCTTTCTTGATGATGCTGTGTGCCCAGGAGTCGAAGGTCCAGCGATCCTGGGAGTGGCGGAGTCTTCCTCCCACCGGAAGCACTTCATTGCTTCTGGGGTCCCGAGGACTTGCTGCCTCGGCCGCTAGCTCCCTGTCCTCCTCTGCCTCTGGAGGGCCGGCGAGAGGAATCTCTGCCGGAACCCCTGCCTGAGCTTCTACCCTTGGGACGTGAGGTAGTGGAGTGCTGCTCGAAAGCGGGATTGAAGGCCGGTGATGAGGACAAAACCGGCTGTGGGACCAAATGAAAGGTCTGTGGCAGCTGAGCGGCCACTTGGGGAGTAGCGGGTGCCGGAAACTAACGTCTGTGCTGACGTTGCTGGGGTCTATGCTTCGACTGCTTCCTCTTAGGTTGAGGACCGTCATCCTGAGAGGGCTTTCTCTTCCTAGACATGCCCCATTTGTTGAGAAGGTTCCTGTTCTCAGATGCGGCCTTGTCTGTGATCTCTTTCACTAGATCAGACGGGAAGAGGTACTTGCCCCAGATGTTGGAGGTAATTAGTTTCCGGGGTTCGTGTCTGACAGTGGCACTGGAGAACACGAATTCTCTGCAGGCTCTACGAGCTCGCATGAAATGGTACAGATCCTTGACTAAGGTTGCCATATGAGATTTGGCAAGGACCATGTAATGGTCAGGGACTCTGGTGTCACCAGCCATTACGTCCATCTGGACCTGGAGAGTGAGAGATGCTGCCAGCCTCTCCTTCGTTTCCTGTTCCTTACGAAGGAGGTGTTCGTTTAGCTTGGGTCCGGATACGCCTCAAAGCGGGGGAAGAACTCCACTTCTTCCAGGGTTATGGAACCGATCTTATCGCTGACGAAGATCTTGTTATCAGCGATGCCCATATGCTCGGCGAACCGCCACGGATTGTCGCTCGAGCATGCGGGGAGGTCCTTGATGGAGATTTTGCGAGATTCCTCGGAACCTCCCATCGACCGAATGATCTTGCGAGTTTCTTGGAGCTTCTGCTCCATCACGGATTCAATGAGCCGAATCATATCCTGTGCCGTAGGTAGAGGAGTCGTGGTGGAGGACGTAGATGGGAGAGACACTTCCGACGGTGTAGGAGTAGGAGGGGGGATGGAGGGAGGGGCATCCTCCTTATCGGACTCGGTATATACTACCCGGTCCTCTTCTTCATCATCCTCCCCTTCACCCTGGGCCATAAGGGTTTTCTCGGTGTCCTCCGAGATCTCTGACATGTGTTCATCATGTTCTGAATCCAGGTGACAATCATTCATGGACTGAGCCATGACAGTATCAGGTTCCACTGTGATCTGGACGACGGGGATCTGTTCGACTGGGACCACTGAGTCTGGTGAGGCCTTTGGGAACAGCAAAGAACTCATTTCTTCTGTGGCTAGGTATGGTCCAATGGCGTTCTTTTGAAGGCCACGTACCCTCTTGCGTAGGTTGTCCCGAGCAGTGTCCCGAATCTCCGCTGAGGGAGGATCATAGAATGCTTTCTGTAGGCATTCTTGGCAGACCGAACAGGTGGTGGGGCCCCAGTACTTGAGATCCCCTCTCTTGTGAGCACAAGGGGCGTGTGTCCTACACGCCGTGTGTCCATAGAAGTGTGGCCGACGGACCACGCAGAAGTCGTGGTCACACTTGACGTACTCCTCCTGTAAAGGAAAGAGACGATGAGTATTGTAGAGTCATAATATGGCTCGTATATAAGGTTAATTATTAACAAGTTAATATTAACATAAGTTAATTGTGATGCACAGAAGGGTGGGTGAAAGGAGACAGACGCATGCCTCGTGTAACCCGCCCGGCTGGTTGCCGTAGCATCAGACAGTCCCAGGTGGCCGTAGGCCTCCATGGAAGGTGTCTTGATAATGGGAATTCCATTGAGAATTACCATATTATAGACTAGGCTTGAAATCTTATCAAGAAAGTCTGGGGATCATGAGATCCTAGTAAGGTTCCGGCAACCAGACGTGCCAATTACACGTAGCGTGCTGGAAAGATGAAACACGCAAGAAGACAGAGTGAAAACTGAACAAAATGTACGATTCCGTACCAGTTTGTCTGCGTTAACAAGCCGTCTAGGTGCGGTTTTTAGGAGCTATCGCTAGTAAAGATAGCTGAGAGAAGGGGTGCAAGGCATCTTGCCGCCTCCGGACAGGTCCGGCATACCCCCGGCACGCCGGAAGCCGCTCGAGCAGAGTTTCTGGCATTCAAGAATGATCATTCTATGGTCAAAAGAAGCCAGGGTGGCGGCAGCCGGTAGCGGCGGCCGCCGGCAAGGAGCGGCGGTTCCGGCAGCCGGAGGCAGTCGGAGGGTGACAGGGGTAAGGATAAAGGAGCATAGCCGGGGCCGGGGGCCGGCTGCTAGTGCCGGCACCCCGGGAGGGGTCGGCAGTGTGCCGAGGCTATGAGGGAATGGAGAGACCACGGCGGTAAGCCGGCGGCCGGCGGCGATCCCCCGGCACTCGGGGGAAGGCGGCAAGGATAAGGAAGTCACCCGTAGCGGCGGTAATGCCGGGATAGAGGCGGCAGGGGACAAGCACCAAAGATGGAGGTGGGATGGCAAGGCTGTACTAGCCTAGACAAGACACCTCTGGAAAAGGTACCACCATGATAGAGGTGAATCTATCATCCTAAGCAGGGGCCGTAATGACCGGGGGCTAAGGCAGTCCAAGAGAGGACAGGGTGTACCCAAAGAAGGGGTGGAGACTCTTCATGTCGACCAAATGATAGCTGACTCCATAGCACTATGGAGGGTCTATGTATCAGAGCGGACAACACTGGGAGCACCACGGGGTCCAGCACTCCAGCCTAGGGTGGAGTGTAGGACAGGGGACATATGAAGCCTAACCTACTGGTAGGTTAGGCTAGGCAAGAGATAGGTTGGGGGGGGGGGAAAAGGGTCTTCTTATAAGAAAGGATGGGTTATGCACCAGAGCGGCCACCTAGGAAGGGAGATGCACACCCTAACCTATAGTAGGTGGACCAACTGAAAAACGGTGCACGCGTATATTTCAGCAAGGTACATAAACCAGCCCTTTCAACCTAACCTGGATTAGGGTTGTTAGACCCTAATCAAGGAAGGGAGAAGACGTATCGCAAGGAAAAGGTCAAGGACCGATTCAGCTTAAAGGAGGGGATCCTACCTTTAAGGTCCGCAACACTAAGGGGGGGTCATTCCCTTAGGTGGGGAGGCGATACAGTACTCTGAGGAGTCTTGTCCTATCACATGTAATAGGATACAAGATTACCAGAGGGAAGCCCTAGGGCTAGGGATGAAGAGAGCATATAGGGGTCCTATCATAAGGTTAGGTTAGCAAGGCACTCAAGATAACCTTCCCCCTATATGGTCCCTGAAGGCGAAAAACACTTGCATCACTGTCAATGGTATTGTAAAATAATGCCAATATCTTCATAACTAACACTAGGATCACTGAAATATCATGCATTAACACTGGAATAGGCTCAATGGCCTAGGGGCTAATCAAAGCCTACAGGTATGGGGTCAGCGAAGACCCTAACAAATGCGTCAAAAACACGATATAAAGTTCCCAGCTATGAAGACTAAATAACTAATAGCGCTGATTAGTAATTTATATACCGGTAAGGCTGTTGCGGCTAACTAAATAAGGCATGCAAGCAACAGCAGCGTCATAAAATGGCGCTGACCGGTCTGGCAAAGCTCTGTCACAATTATGCAAATATCTCGAAAAGTAAGATTTACTTTAAGGCCAGAGCTTATTTAAACAATACCTAAACCTTTATACTCAACTTTCCAGAAGAAGGTGAAGCTGAAGGTTGAGATATAGCGAGGATGCAAGTAGATAAAGTCGCACAAAGGGAAAAATACGTCCAAGCGAGCGAGCTACTAGCAAAGGAATGAGGATGGACGTGACGTCATCGAAAGCAATGGCGTCCGTCTGTTTACATCGCGAGTACCGATATCGCCACATCTAGATTGGCTGCGGCTCAGCTCCCAGCCACTCCCTGTCCGCCATATTGAAGCGTTAACTCTATATGGGGTGTAGATAGCTATGTGGCACGTCTATACATGCGTGTCCCCTGTTGTTACACGATGTCTTAAGGGGAAACCTTTAGGATACTCGCTCCAGAAGTTAGAATTCTGTGATAACCTGTGGTTTAATTCTCTGGGAAAATCCTAGTAGTGATTACCCAAGGAAGCTACCAAAAAGGAACATTCCATCAGGACGCCATGGCTTGAGCCCAAAAAGTATTATCATACAGTAGTGCAATTTAGAAATCAAGAACAATGTACAATGGCATACTGTATAAAGTATTATCATACAATACAGCAGTTTATAAATCAACATTATGGTACAAATACTGCTCCACACGTTCACAGATTTAAAGCATTTTTCAATTAAGCTGGTTAAAAAGATTACAATTAAAAATCATACATTTCTCCCCATTACCAGTGACCTTAGTCTGAAGTTTCTTGTAATCTAACAAACTATTGTTGCTCACCTTTGACTTCAATGTTTATTATTCATCTAACAACAAAAATTGCTCCAATCTTCCCTAAGTTCTTGGGGAGCCTATAATTTTCTTAGTGGCTTAGTTTTCGCATATGGTACTTCTTTTTATCTCTATCCCATCTAATTCTTAAGTTCGGCAAAAATAAAATTATCCCCCATCAAGGCAATCCCTTGTCCAAGGTTGTGTCTGCCCATCATACATCTACATCTGTCCAGTACTGTATAAGGCTATCTCTTGCCAAATACCTTTGTCCATATCTCACCTCAACTTTACTCATCCCTTTCATCTCATTATTAAATAGCCTCTAACTTCACTGAGTAATTCATCTGTCATTAAAACCTTAAGCCGTACATTTGCTAATCACCTAAACTGCATTCACTGTTTTGTTGTCTTATTGTTAATTATCTAATTAGCATTCCTCACCCACTCCTCAAATATCTTTGCCTAATACCCACAGAGTTATTAAATAGATTACCGACCATCCAACTGTCTAGGAATGTCTTGATCTTCCTAAGATCTGAAATAGTCCTCGACAAAAATTATACTCAGCATAAAGTTATTCAAGTTCTTTTTGATGTGGGGCGAGTTTTCTCCAAGTGGGCAGTTTCCCTCTTGTGAGCAGTTTTCTTGATGTGGGAAGTTTTCTCAATGTGGGCCCAGTTGTCTCATGTGGATCGAGTTTTCTCAATGTGAGCCACGTTATATCTCGATGCGGGTCGAGTTATATCTTGATGCGAGCCGAGTTTTCTCGATGTGGGTCGAGTATTCGTGATGCGGGTCGAGTTTTCTTGACATGAGCCAAGTTGTTTTGATGTGGGTCAAATTTTCTTGATGTGGGCCGAGTTGTCTCGATACAAGATGAGAGAGTAAAAAAAATCCTGAGTCCATCTTTCGTATCCTGATCATCAACTTGAAAAGAAGACTTATCCTGGGATCAAATACCTTCACATGAAATCCAAAGGCAAGAAAAAGTTACCATCTTCATATTCATAAGAGCTGAGAATGGTTCACCATTCATTGCAATCTGTACCTGCCTCATATAAGCTGACCTTAAGACTGTATTACAAGCAAGAACCATACACAGTTTGTGTAACTGACGGAACTTGTATAGTGTGTGGAATACACTGCAGATACCAAAATGTCTACCGTCTGTCCAAATACCATAACATAAGCGATGAACCAAAGGCATTCATAGTAGTTCATTAACTTGCACACAATAAAAACTTGTTTCCAAAAAGGCTAGGTACAGCAAGTGCCCTTCACATAAACTTCAAAAGATGGGAATGTGTGCAATACTGTACAGAAACATGATTCTTAAACTAAAATACTTTAATTCCATTACTACTGTACCTGTGAATAGAATGTGTTATCAAGCAAAAGTGTTAACAATGCATCCTCTAAATAAAAACACTTAAAAAAAACAGCCTCCCACTCCCCCCCCACCCCCCAAAGCTGAAACCTACCTCTTTTAAATAGTCACCAAAACACTCGCCAGCTGCCGGGAAAAGTCTTATGGCCAGAGTCCAAGAAAGAGTATAAACAATGCCTTGAATTTAAGTGGATTCAAATCAACAAACTATTTTGAAAGACTTTCCAGCTTTGCCACCCAAAATGCTTTCAGATGTAAGCTTGGGTAGTAGCATTGTACAAATAAACAACTATGGCCTTTCCTTTTACTTACTTCACGCGAAGTAATAATTCTTGATAGTTAATGTACATAATTTGCTCCTAAAAACCACATGACCAGTGAGATGGATGCCATCTAAGGTTACATCCCCTTCATAGTGAGACTTGTCCAAAAATTCACAGAAAAATCTGGTAAGGTTTTCAGAGCTACTCCCTACGTAAATCATGGATTGTTGTCCCACCATAGATAATTCAACCATGACCAATAGCTTCCAAAAACAAACCATTTGAATCTGCAAAGGTCTCCTTTGGAGATTTCCAAGAGAAACAAGTTCTTGCAGGGAAGCCATAGTACTAAGCAATTTCATCCACATGAAATTGCTGAGCATATTCTATATTCTATTCTGAAAGTAACTTCTGGAAAGACTGAATTCTATTTTTTGTCAAAAAAGCCCATAAAAGAAGCAACAGTATCCTCATCCAAAAATAGGTGGTCAACTAAATCGAAAGAAGGGCAGATTCCTGAAGACTAGGCACCTACAGGGAATGCAAAATATTTAAGTAAAGACTGAGACCTCATTAACCTGTCTTTGGAAGGCTCCATCACCAGTCAGTCATCCAGATAAAACAGGGCACAAGCAGAAACATGGAACTTAAATATTGAAGCTAATAACCTCGTAAACACAGGGAACGTGGTCAGACAGATGCACAGGCATGTGAAATGATAAATCTTTTGACTATTAACAAAACTATGGATCTTCCATGACAGAAAAATGATATTTTAATTATAAAATAAATTTTTGAATATACTTACCCGGTGAATATATAATAGCTGCAACTCTGCGGCTCGACAGACAACATACTTAAAAAACTCGCAAGCGATCGCTATGCAGGTTGCGGGTGTGCCCACCAGCGCCAACTGTCGGCCAGATACCACTCTCGAATGTAAACAAGACCAAAAATTCTTCTCGTCCCACTGCGTCTCTATTGGGGAGGAAGGGAGGGTCGTTTAATTTATATATTCACCGGGTAAGTATATTCAAAAATTTATTTTATAATTAAAATATAATTTTTAAATATTTAACTTAGCCGGTGAATATATAATAGCTGATTCACACCCAAGGTGGGTAGAGACCAGAGTTAAATATGTTTACAGCGTATAAGCTAAGAGTTTTTTCATTTTGACAGTTATCAATATAACAAAACCAAAATAAATAGGTACCTGGTAAGGAAGTCGACTTAGACGATTACTCTGCCTTGTAAGTCTGTCTTCCTCACGGAGCCCAGCGATCCTCTTAGGATGCTGACAGACTCCCAGGAGCTGAAGTATCAAGGGCTGCAACCCATACAACAGGACCTCATCAAACCCCTAATCTGGGCGCTCTCAAGAAATGACTTTGACCACCCGCCAAATCAACCAGGATGCGAAAGGCTTCTTAGCCTTCCGGACAACCCATAAAAACAACATTAAAAACATTTCAAGAGACAGATTAAAAGGATATGGAATTAGGGAATTGTAGTGGTTGAGCCCTCACCCACTACTGCACTCGCTACTACGAATGGTCCCAGTGTGTAGCAGTTCTCGTAAAGAGTCTGGACATCTTTCAAGTAAAATGACGCGAACACTGACTTGCTTCTCCAATAGGTTGCGTCCATGATACTTTGCAGAGATCTATTTTGCTTAAAGGCCACGGAAGTTGCTACAGCTCTAACCTCGTGCGTCTTAACCTTAAGCAAAGATCGGTCTTCCTCACTCAAGTGTGAATGAGCTTCTCGTATTAACAATCTGATAAAATATGACAAAGCATTCTTTGACATAGGTAAGGATGGTTTCTTAACCGAACACCATAACGCTTCAGATTTGCCTCGTAAAGGTTTAGTACGAGCTAAGTAGAACTTAAGAGCTCTAACAGGGCATAATACTCTTTCTAGTTCATTGCCCACGATCTCCGATAAGCTAGGAATATCGAAAGATTTAGGCCAAGGACGAGAAGGCAGCTCATTCTTGGCTAGGAAACCAAGCTGCAGAGAACAAGTAGCTTTTTCTGACGAAAACCCGATGTTCTTGCTGAAGGCATGAAGCTCACTGACTCTTTTAGCCGAGGCCAAGCATACCAGGAAAAGAGTCTTAAGAGTGAGATCTTTCAGGGAGGCTGAATGTAAAGGCTCAAACCTGTCTGACATGAGGAATCTTAGGACCACGTCTAAATTCCACCCAGGTGTAGCCAAACGACGTTCCTTAGAGGTCTCAAAAGACTTAAGGAGGTCTTGCAGATCTTTATTGTTGGAAAGATCTAAGCCTCTATGCCGGAAGACCGAGGCCAACATGCTTCTGTAGCCCTTGATCGTAGGAGCTGAAAGGGAGCGAACTTTTCTCAGGTATAAGAGAAAATCAGCTATTTGGGCTACAGAGGTACTGGACGAGGATACGGAAACTGACTTGCACCAGTCTCGGAAGACTTCCCACTTCGATTGGTAAACTCTAATGGTAGAAGCTCTCCTCGCTCTAGCAATCGCACTGGCTGCCTCCTTCGAAAAGCCTCTAGCTCTCGAGAGTCTTTCGATAGTCTGAAGGCAGTCAGACGAAGAGCGTGGAGGATTTGGTGTACCTTCTTTACGTGTGGCTGACGTAAAAGGTCTACTCTTAGAGGAAGACTTCTGGGAAAGTCTACCAGCCATTGAAGTACCTCGGTGAACCATTCTCTCGCGGGCCAGAGGGGAGCAACTAACGTCAACCTTGTCCCTTCGTGAGAGGCGAATTTCTGCAATACCTTGTTGACAATCTTGAATGGTGGGAATGCGTAAAGATCTAGGTGTGACCAATCTAGGAGAAAGGCATCTATATGTATTGCTGCTGGGTCTGGGACTGGAGAGCAATAGATTGGAAGCCTTTTGGTCAGCGAGGTTGCAAAGAGATCTATGGTGGGTTGACCCCAAGTCGCCCAAAGTCTCTTGCACACATCCTTGTGGAGGGTCCATTCGGTTGGAATTACTTGCCCTTTCCGACTGAGACAATCTGCTAGAACGTTCAAGTCGCCCTGGATGAACCTCGTTACTAGGGAGATGCCTCGATCTTTTGACCAGATGAGCAGGTCCCTTGCGATCTCGTACAGAGTCAGAGAGTGGGTACCTCCCTGTTTGGAAATGTACGCCAAGGCCGTGGTGTTGTCCGAGTTGACCTCCACCACCTTGCCTCGAAGGAGATTCTCGAAGCTTATCAAGGCCAGGTGAACCGCCAAAAGCTCCTTGCTGTTGATATGCATGCTCCTCTGACTCGAGTTCCACAGACCTGAGCATTCCCGACCGTCCAGCGTCGCGCCCCAGCCCAAGTCCGATGCGTCTGAGAAGAGAACGTGGTTGGGTTTCTGAACTGCAAGGGGAAGACCCTCTCGTAGACTGATATTGTCTTTCCACCAAGTCAGACAAGTCTTTATCTTTTCGGAAATCGGGATCGAGACCGCCTCTAGCGTCTTGTCCTTTTTCCAGTGAAAAGCTAGATGGAATTGTAGAGGTCGGAGGTGTAGCCTTCCTAGCGAGACAAATTGCTCCAGGGATGATAGCGTTCTTACCAGACTCATCCAATTCCTGACTGAGCAACGTTCTTTCTTCAACA
Organism: Palaemon carinicauda; assembly: GCF_036898095.1. Classification (NCBI taxonomy): domain Eukaryota; kingdom Metazoa; phylum Arthropoda; class Malacostraca; order Decapoda; family Palaemonidae; genus Palaemon; species Palaemon carinicauda. The sequence goes on from NC_090759.1 coordinate 63,730,798, forward strand.
TCTTCTGGATGACGAGCAGGGCTTGATCTATTCTGGGGGCCGACGGAAAAGCCCGAAAAACTGGACTGTGAATCTCCATCCCTAAATACAGAATAGTTTGGGATGGGATCAGTTGGGACTTTTCCAAGTTGACTAGGAGTCCCAATTCCTTGGTCAGATCTAGAGTCCTATTGAGATCCTTCAGACAGCGATGACTGTAAGAGGCTCTGAGAAGCCAGTCGTCCAAATAAAGGGAGGCTCGGATGTCCGATAAATGGAGGAATTTTGCCACATTCCTCATAAGCCTCGTAAACACGAGAGGAGCCGTGCTTAGGCCAAAGCACAGGGCCCGAAACTGGTACACCACGTCGTCGAAGACGAATCTCAGAAAAGGTTGGGAATCTGAGTGAATGGGGATGTGGAAGTAAGCGTCCCTTAGGTCGAGAGAGACCATCCAGTCTCCCTTTCTGACTGCTGCTAAGACTGACTTTGTGGTCTCCATGGTGAACTTCGTCTTTGTGACAAAGACATTCAGAGCACTGACGTCTAGCACCGGTCTCCAACCTCCTGTCTTCTTTGATACTAGGAAGAGACGGTTGTAAAACCCCGGTGATTGAAGGTCCGAGACTTTCACCACCGCTCCCTTCTCTAGTAAAAGAGACACTTCCAGTTTCAGGGCTTGTCTCTTTGCTTCCTCTCGGTACCTGGGAGAGAGATCGATGGGGGACGTCGCTAGAGGAGGTCTGCGTACAAAAGGGATTTTGTACCCCTCTCTGAGCAACCTCACAGATTGTTGATCTGCGCCTCTCTTCTCCCAGGCTTGCCAGAAGTTCTTGAGTCTGGCACCTACTGCTGTCTGAAGTTGCGGGCAGTCAGACTCTGCCCCGCGAGGACTTGGATCCTTTCCTCTTTCCTCTCTTCCCTTCGGCACGAGCACCTCCCCTGCTGGGGGCTCTGCCACGAAAGAGCGGAATAAACCTGGACGCTGGAGTGTCTATCCTAGGTCTAGCAGACAAGGCAGGCAAAGGGGGAGCTTTGCGAGCTGAGGACGCAACTAAATCGTGGGTGTCCTTCTGCACTAAAGACAAGGCAATTTCCTTAACTAAGACTTCAGGAAACAAGCACTTAGACAAGGGCGCAAAGAGTAGCTCAGATCTTTGACATGGCGTCACTCCTGCTGAAAGAAAAGAGCACAGAGACTCTCGTTTCTTTAGGACTCCGGACGTGAATGAAGCGGCAAGCTCGTTGGATCCATCGCGGACGGCCTTGTCCATGCAGGACATAATGAGTAAGGAAACATCCCTATCGGCAGATGAGATTTTCCTACTCAGGGCTCCCAAACACCAGTCCAGGAAGTTAAAAACTTCAAACGCCCTAAAGATGCCTTTAAGAAGGTGGTCCAGGTCCGAGGATGACCAACTAATCTTCGAGCGTCTCATGGCAAGGCGGCGGGGAGAGTCTACAAGACTTGAGAAGTCGCCCTGGGCAGAGGCAGGAACTCCCAAGCCGAGAACTTTTCCCGTGGCATACCAGACGCTCGATCTAGACGAGAGTTTAGATGGGGGGAAGGCAAAGGCCGTCTTCCCTAAACTCCTCATGGTTTCCAACCAATCGCCTAACAGCCGTAAAGCTCTCTTGGATGAGCGAGAGAGAACGAGTTTCGTAAAGGCTGGCATGGCAGCAGGAACGCCTAAAACAAACTCAGACGGCGGCGAACGAGGAGCCACAGAGATAAAGTGTTCAGGGAACAACTCCTTAAAAACAAGCATGACTTTTCTAAAGTCCATAGATGGTGGAACTGCTTTAGGCTCATCTAAATCTGAAGGCTGATCCTCAGGCTGTGGTTCAGCAACGTCCTCATCTGACAGTTCCTCATCTGATAACTGATGAGAAAACGGCAAAGGGGTAGGCAACGTTTGACTCGCAGCGTCCGGCCGCACTGGTGCATACGTGACGGAGCAGGACGCAGCGTCCTGAAACTGCTGAACAGTCTGGGAACTGTCAACAACAACAGGTGCGCGAGGACGCACAGCGTCCACCCGAGACTGTTTAGACCGTCTGGGTTGTGCAGTCAACACCATACTGGGTTGCGGAGGTTGACGCACCGCGTCAAAACAAGTCCACTTTGATGGTTGGTGAACGTCCTGAACGTCACCAGTCGCATCAGTGAGTTGCCTAACGTCAACGTGCGGCTGGAAATCCACACGGGATCGCATCGGGGGAGGTACAACCCCAACTGGTTGACGCGAGAAAGCTACATCAACGTCAACAGGACGCACAACAAAACGCTTGGATGGCTGACGGCCAGTAGGTTCAACGGAAACCTTTTCTGCGTTGTAGTCCTCCATAAGGGACGCAAGCTTAGACTGCATGTCTTGCAGTAACACCCATTTAGGGTCTATGGAAGCGGGTGCGGTAACAGACGGGGTTAGCGACTGAGACGGCACAACTTTGCCTCTCTTAGGCGGCGAGCAGTCATCAGATGACGGCAACGGGTCCGAACTGTCCCAGTGGCTACATCCGGGACGTTGGACTTGTCCTGAAGGGACCGACTTGCGTTTTAAAGGTCTAGAGACCTTGCTCCATGGTTTCTTACGGGAAACGCCTTCGGACGACGAGGTAAAAATGGGCTCTCTCGTCTTATGGTAGGGGCGATCTTGACGAGATACGCCTGATACCAAAGAGGGAACGTCTGTTCGCTGATCAAGGCCTCTCGAACCCATAAGTCGTACGACATTGCTTCTCCCCTGGGCTTGGGAGCTTGCAAGAGGTCCCGGACTAGGTGAACGACAGGCACGAACAGACGAACCCTCGGTCGCAACACTGTTCACAACACTTTGCGTAACACTAGGCACTTTCCCACTTTCCGCCGTGGCACTTTGGCACTTGAGTTCCTTCACGTCCGCCATGAGTTGATTACGGTCACTTGCTAAAGCCTCAACTCTCTCCCCCAAGGCATGAATAGCACGCATCATGTCTTGCATAGACGGTTCCTGAGTGCTAGGAGGGGGGTTAGGAACAACCACTACAGGGGAAGGATTAGGTTCAGGGAAATGTGGAGAGGAAAAATCTACGGACCTAGAAGAACTTCTCCTTACCCTATCTCTCTCTAGTCTGCGTGTATATTTCTCAAATTCGATCCAATCGAATTCCGAAAGGCCCACGCATTCCTCACACCGATCTCCCAATTGACAGGTTTTACCCCGACAATTGGAACAAACAGTGTGAGGGTCGAGAGAAGCCTTTGGAAGACGCCTATTACAGTCCCTAGCATTACACTTTCGAAACTTAGGAACTTGAGAAGGGTCAGCCATTTTGAATTAGTCAAAGGAAAATTCCAAAAAAACGATCTAAGTCATCAACAAATAATCCGATTCAAAAAAAGAGTTCAAGGGTTTATTTTGAAGAAAAACACCTGTACTGCGAAAGCTCAAACCAAATTAAAGTACTTCACCAAATATGATGGGAAAACTCCAGGTTCTACAGCGAGTAAAAGTACGTCTTGTCGTCAACGTCGACAGAGAAGAATTGTTGGTCTTGTTTACATTCGAGAGTGGTATCTGGCCGACAGTTGGCGCTGGTGGGCACACCCGCAACCTGCATAGCGATCGCTCGCGAGTTTTTTAAGTATGTTGTCTGTCGAGCCGCAGAGTTGCAGCTATTATATATTCACCGGCTAAGTTAAATATTTAAAATTAACAGTTATTGGAAAATAGACAGCTGTCAGATCTATTGAGAATACAAAATCATGATATTCTGTTGAAATCTTTGTCAGAACCATAAACATGTTCAGGTTTGAAACATCCAGAAAATTACCTGCTGCTGCAACAAATCTTGAACCACTGTCCGAAGAGCGCCTATGTCTTCACAGGATTGTTAAGATAACTGGATAACTGAATCAGGAACTTTGATAAAGTGAGGAGACCTCAGAAATGTGTACCCTTCCCTTAACAAGAACATGATTCATGCCCCCTGACATAGCCCTTCATACTTATACTAGAAGCAAGACATTTATAACCCCCCTTAGGAGGGTTAGATCAAGATAGTCTGCAGTCTCTTCTGCTAGAACCAAGAACTGTGCTACGATTAAAAAAATATTTATGTTACACCTTTCAACAGGCAGTCGAGCCAACTGATAATGAAGAAACAACCTTAAGGCAGTTTTAAAATAACTAAATCTATAACACTCAAGAATGTAGATTTTGCATGGCATGAAGTTAAAGGCTGCCAATATAAATGAGCGTGGAAGAAAGCATGGCTACAGTTTGTCCACACCTTTCATGGATAAAAAAAAAACTTGGTGAACCTAAGCAAGACTAGAACTTAATCAAGAAAGTAATGACTGTTCAACTCCTAGATGTCCATCAAGAGGGGCTTTCTGATGAAGACCTAATGAAACTGGAAGCCGAGACAAAAGAAGGAAGAGAATGAAGTGGTTGAAGAACCTTAGAAACTGAGTTTCCTCTAATTGAGGACTGTCTGGAATTTTTTGAATTGCAGGTTCCAAACTTCAAGTGGTACACAAAGGTTGCTGCAGCCATCCATAATGCAATCTAGAGGTATCTCCATTATAAAAAAGAAAAAAAAAAAAATTACGAAACCATCACTAGACTGATTATTTAAGAGGGCCTGCTAAAATTGATTCTCACATCAGGTGTTAGTTCAATTTCAAACTTGTTTTTGTCTCCTATTTCTGATGATCCTATATCTCCATTACCATCTATTGCCTTCTCCATCTTCAGTCTGCAACACATCATGTCTTAGCAATCAAAGTCAGGGGCAATTAGCAAATTATTCTACCTTATAATCAAGATTTCTTACTGTATTTCAATTCGGATTAGTACTTTTCTTTAATTTGAATGCTAGATAATACTGTAGTTCTAAATTCATAACAATTAAATAATTTCTATTATCTTTCTTGATGCATACAGTAGGTTAGCTGGATAGCCAACACATCAAGAATGTGCTGCAAATTTTTTTATATATATACATAATTAAAAGGCAAGGGAAATTACAGTAATTCACTTTTCAATGCCTTTGATTTGTACACAAAGCAGAGGAATGCTTGATACACCAGTTACATATACAGGCTACTGCATACAGTAGTATACAGTCGCTAGAAGTATTGATCAGCTGACTGAAAACTGGAAACCAAATTTTGGTTTTTGGTTATTAAGCTGATAAGAAAATTGATAATACAAAAATGCAAATTCAATTTACATTTAAAAACAGATTTACTGTCTAGCTTATAAATCTGCCAATTCACCTTAACACTTTATCCAAAACAAAATACTTTATATGGCACAATCATTATCAGTATAAGTTGATATAACTTTTTTTTTCATTAGCGCTTCATGTGTAAGTTAACAAACACGTCTAATTAAAGGATAAAAGGAGAGTAAAAGCCCTTTTTATACAAAACTAATTTATGAAGTACATACATCACAATTAAATTGTCATTTTAATTTACTGTAGATGAATCACCAAAATAACACAAAATTTGAAATTAAAAAATTAAATAACTGTACTATAACTTTGTTACTGTACATGGAATTTTCATGTAAAAAGACAATTAGGTTAACTACCTATGCAATCAATCAATTTCATTTCCATTTTTATAATACTGTAATACTTTACCTTTCATTGTCCGAATATCTATAGTCCATTTCTTTTAGCGATGCATATTTGCACTGACTCGCAGCGGTGCCCTTTTAGCTCGGAAAAGTTTCCTGATCGCTGATTGGTTGGACAAGATAATTCTAACCAATCAGCGATCAGGAAACTTTTCCGAGCTAAAAGGGCACCGCCGCGAGTCGGTGCAAATATGCATCGCTAAAAGAAATGGACTATAGGACACAATGTACAGTATTGTCAATGGATGGCATTTGTTGATGTTAAAGAAATTACTCTTAAACACAAATATGAAAAAAATTCAAGATAGCTGTACCTTTATGGTAATAATATATGTAATTTTAATAAATTTCACCAAAAACCTACTTAAGTACTAAATAGGCAAACTAATAAATGACATTCACTTCCACTTGAAAGCAAGGAGAATACTGTATCGTGACCAGTTTTATACAAAAACTATACAATTTCATCCAAATTGGTTAAACAGAAAGGTTTACGTTAATCAGACAAAGTTTTTACACACGATATGCAACCACCTTTGCATGCCTAATACATTCATAGCAAATAGAAATGAATGGTACTGAATGAAACATTATAACAGAAGAATGCAAATTATAAAGTCAATTCACTCAGTATGGAAAATGAATACATTATCATGATATAAATAATGCTCCTTTACTGTCGCTGTTGTTGTGCTTCTCTTCTTGCTGCATCTTGTAGAAGCTGAGTATCTACCTCGTCCACAGGTAATTGAACATAACGAACGACAGACCCACGTATGAAGCAGTTCTTTACAGAGAGCTGAAACACGAATTGAAATATTACTTTTGGCTTATGCTTCTCTTCTTATATCTAAATTATGCTTCTTATCACTATAACACAATATTCAACGATCTTAAACCCATACTTCCAAAAGCTTCAATTATCTTCTTAAGATATTTTGGATCTTCAGCTCTAAATTATTTTATTCTTTTTAAATCCTGCAGAAACTTGGCTGTTCCTCTTCTTATCAATTCTTCCATTTTTAAGCTAGTGATTAGTTTATCTGGGCAGAACATCAATCAGCTGTTCTGGGTAGCTTAACTCAAGTGATAACAAAAACACAAATTATTTTAATCTGGTTGAAATACATTATTCTAACAAGGACACAGAGCTACAGGTACAGTTCTGATAAAGCTGGATATCAAAACCTAGGTTACAGTAACATTTTAGAAACACAAGATTGTTGTTCATAGAGAGATATGATGATTCCAACAAGATTTTTTGAGTTTATATAATTGAAGTAAAGGGTATATGATATTACAAACTATGCAACAGATGATAACTACTATAGTCCATTTCTTTTAGCGATGCATATTTGCACCGACTCGCGGCAGTGCCCTTTTAGCTCGGAAAAGTTTCCTGATCGCTGATTGGTTAGAATTATCTTGTCCATCCAATCAGCAATCAGGAAACTTTTCCGAGCTAAAAGGGCACCGCTGCGAGTCGGTGCAAATATGCATCGCTAAAAGAAATGGACTATAGTTTATAATTACATCATATCAAATAAGTATTGAGCTGGGATATTAAGTAACCTATTATCTTTATGATGAATTCCTTGTAATAAATTTTTCTGTCATCAACTGGAGATATAATCAAGCTAGTTCATCATGACAACAAATGAGAGATTACAAAAATGCTTAATTTACATATTCTTCTGCAAAATAAGTTCCCATTGCTGGTAACTCTTAACATTACTTTGTGATGTATTTAGTATAATTGACCATACAGTTCACAATGGTAAAATTCATATAACATAATATGATTAATGCAAAACATGCATTTATTTTTCTAATGCCAATCTTAAAGCACTACAGGCTACAAACTTCTGTAAAAATACAAGTGGTTAGTTTATTCAATCTTCAATTGCAAACCTTATTTCATCATTACCTGTAAACCCAAAGTTATCTACGTATATTTGACAAACTGACCACAGTTTATAAAAGCTAAACCTGACATAGCCTGATGATTACTGAAACTGATACAATTACTCTACTAAAGCTATTTTTAAGATAGTACTACAATCTACAAACTTCCGAGGTAGGTAATTCTTGAGCATTAACAGCATGCTCTATTGCAATTTCAGTCTAGTCTTATGACGCAAGGTTAAGCAATGAGATCGACATACTGTATATCACTAAATGCAAAATCTTTAAAATCAATGGAATGATTTTAAACCTTTCCTCAATTGGTTTACATTGTGATTTCTTTTACCTCTATGCCGCAACTGCTGACTCAAGAGTTGTTAATTTTTTTTTTACATAAGCAATGCAAGCGCAGATGCTTTGTCTAGTTAATCTTCATATGTTATAAAAACCCTCTAGGGAAATACTTTTACTTCTAAATCAGTGGGAGAAATAGTTCAAGTATTACCAAAAAATTAACTTGGTTGCTAAACTACAATTATAATATATAATAAAAAGCTTTGTAGCAACTAAATTTCAAAGACAAAATTATATTTTCCCCAACACTAATATAACAAGTCAAAATCAGTCTGTAATGTGATATGTTAGTTATTAAGAAAACAAGTTCCAAAGGGTTGAAATCCTAAACCATGTGAAGCCTGGTCTCACTTGCTAGTGCATGAACTTTTTACTTTATTTCCGCAACAAGAACTAAGTACCCATTACAGGGGAGTGAACATGGCATTTTGGTTAAAATTATTAGGTGTGAATTTAATATACTTTTTTGTACTATGTCTCCATTTAAATTATCCACACATTTCTACCAACTTCCAAGTCATGTAGTCTAATAGTGGAGAGATGACTAACTTCTGAAACCTTTAAATACTACTCTATATAATATGAGATCTCTCAAAATATAACTAGGTACCTGAGTTTTGCTTCCACATCAGATCCCTACTTGGACTAAGTGAAAATATAATTTTTGCAGTGTTCAGCAATGCAATATATCAATTCTACAACCATTAAACCGTTGCCTGTCAAGATCAAGTTACAAACTAAAGTATTACCAAAAATGCCATGTCACAGTAGTTGGATTACTTAAGGACAGACATACTGGTATTGTGTTGCTCAGACTGCTTGGCCTTATGCAGTGAGAAAAGTATGATTGAGGTGAGGTAAGGTTCTACCTGAAACTTACTATCATATTCCTAAGTAAAAAATCATGGGCATAAGAAGACATCTTTGAAAACCGCATAGTTCTACCAACATCCAATAATCAACCTGCACCTGAATTCATGTGATTCAAAAGGTAGAAAAAAAATCATTTTGACTTTAATGCTAAAACAGTGAGTGGAGCCTAGCTGAAGTTACTCAAACATTATCTACCATGCCACTTCACCAAATTTTGAAGGGTAGCTGGCATAAAAAAAGTAGCTGGAGAATTATTCACCAATTTACATATGAACAAAAAGACTTAATTAGAAATACTCTAGTAAAGGTTGAAGGTCTAAAACTAAAAATACCAGCTAATATTCCAGTTTTCTTCCATAAAAACCTACTTGTAGAATTGTGAAGGAAGTCAGTTGTACTTCCTTGCATTTGGATGACGTTTAAGAAATCAAAACAGCCCATGAAAAAGAATTAAATTTTAAAACCTTCAACTGTATATGAAAAAAAAAAAGACAAAATCACTTGCACTAATAGTTATGGTAGTTCAAAGATTGGACAATCCCCTAAGCACAGGAAATTGCTACAAAATTGACTTGTCTTAAACAATGCTCAAACCAGTGGGTGCTGCAACTTGACCTCTATCAGTGTAGTTTAGACACAACAACTGGCAAAAGTAACAGTAGATCACTTCCTATCTACCTTCCTTGTTTAATCCCATAGTCAAGAACCATTCAATACACTTACTATAAATGTATCCCCACATGAACGTATGCTGCATGCCCTTACCCAATCCTACCTTTCTGCATATTACGGGTAAAGATAGGTTTGAAAAAACAAAAATGAGGGAAAAGATAAATACCAAATAAAAACTAAGCAAAGTAGTTTCCATAAAATTGCACACTTGAATAGTGACTGGTTTATGGATACTTAACTACCGGTATATACAATTGTATAAGAAACAAATAATATTCCTTAAAGACAGTGTTTTAAATGGCTGAAACATGTATACTGTTTCAAGAAGTGATATACATGTAAAGTTGTATCCTATACAGAATTATTTTAATCATGGCAAACTCAGTAGCTTATAAGCATCAATGTAACTGGCACCAATACTTTTTTTTCTAAATCTAAAAAATCAGTGTGGAAAGTTGACTAAAAAACCAAGCAGTGTTAATAACAATAGGACTGATGTGCAAATAGAAAACTGAGCACAAATTCAGACATTGAGAGTGGTACAGAAGGAATAATAACAAGAATGTTATCTGAACAGAAGTTATATATAGCATTCTAAATCCTTTGATTAAATAAATATAAAAGATGTTGCAACATTATTAGGAATGTTTCACTGTACCTTATAGGGGTACTAGGGGCTGCCAACAAAATCTACTTCTAAATAATTCTTCCAGCCAACCTTTACATAAATCATTTAAATTCTAAACTGTTTATGATTTCTGTCTAATTTTGTTTAAGACAATAACATAATATACCTGTAAATATCAAAAAATTTTCAAGTACAGTAGTTATTATTTTTTCTAACAATACAAACCAGAGTGTTAACAGAAGCATGTTATCAATATAAATTAGTTGTTATAATTTATGAGGTGTAAGAAATCCCTAAGTAGCTACTTTGATCTTCACCTAGGACGTGCGGGTGGATGAGGCGGGAAGAGAAACTTGAAGGTATCAAGTTTGAAACAGTAAGAAAAGTGTAAATTACTTTAAAAAATTGTGATTTGCTTCTACATGAATACTGTACAAACCTTTGTCCTTAAATAAGAGCCATATCCAAAGGAGGGAAGAGAGTTCTATAACAAAACTGGCTAGTATCCTAGGAAATGTTGAAGTACTTTGATCTTGTACAGCAGCAAGAATGATCACTCCTATCAACCTTCTAATCATCTGGACATGAAGATGCAGCAGGTGTTACGTACACGATCAGGGAAAGCCTATACAGAATGTGTGTGTGTGTGTGTGTGTGTGTGTGTGTGTGTGTGGAAGATGTGCTGTTAGAATGTATGTTCATTATAAGAAATGAATTTATACAAATTTGGACATTCTACCCCTCATCTGGGAGGATGGAGGGAAAAACTTCTAAACAAAACTTATTTGTTAGAAAAGTTGCTCAAAATCCATGGTAGCACAATGTGGAAGAAAGGTGCAACAGTTCCTTAGTGCCTTAAAAGTAACAATACTCTGAAGAATGAGCGAAGTTCCAATTACTGTATGTGGTTTTTTATCACATAGTTCCCGATCCAATGATTCCCTACAGCAGTGTGTAGTTGATCTCATGGGAAAAATGATCATGGAGAACAATGGTGAGGAATCTTGTCTTCAGGGAAAGAGATGCAATTGGAACGTTTCCATGAAGACAAAACACAAGTCCATAAAAGTGATGAAAATTATCATAGGTACGTCTTTCACTAATATCTAGGTCTGGAAAAGCTGGAACAAAGCAGCAGTTCTAATTCATGCAACCAGTCACTAAAAAATGAGGGAGAGCAGTCGAATCACAAGATGTCCTAATAGCACTTAGATGACCTACCTGTGGTGACTGGTCACGCCAAGATCGCACAAGCAATGACATCTTGCATAGAGACCAGTGGCCATATGGAAGGCCTGAATTATGGATCTATTGTGTGATGTGGTCATGTTGTGGGATCAGTCAGCTGGGACAAGGTTGTCTATCAATATCAATATGTTCATATTACACAGATCATAAGCTCCACCCGGCTCTTTCTGCAGTAGTGGCGTTTCTGAAACTTAATGAACAGGGAAGGGTACAAGGGCACCGCCCATCACCCAGAAGGTTAAGCATGGTCATTTTTGTACGTGACCAGGCAGCGATAGGTGTGAGAACACCTGTGCCATGTACAGAAATATATTCTCTGGGAAGATGTTCACAATACAAAAACTCATGTCTCTCATAAAAGGCAGAAACGTATTGAGATCATCTTCCTAGGTGGAAAAACATTATTAGTACAGTACTCTTGATTTTCTTAACATTCTTTGAAGAGTTATAGTCACCAGTGCCCTGGAAATACCTAGGGATAGGAAAGGGACGTGGGGTGGCTGTTAATGTCCCAACTAGTATTGTGTACCAAAACGTATTCCCAAGAACAGAAATGTTCTCAATATGAGCTTCTCCTTCTTGCCTTACATACGAGGTGAGAGCATACTCTGATCAATGGAAATGATGTCAGTACATACTGGATAGTTGGTGTCACTGAAGCGTCCTGGGAATATCTCTATGTAGAAAACAGGCAAGGGCAGCTGCTAATGTCCTTACTAGTAGCTTGTGCTTGGTTGAACATGAAACATAGCACTGAAAGTAGGAGAGAGACAAAGGCAGCTTCTAACATTCTGACCTGCAGTGTTTCTCTCAAGAAATTAAGCCATTCACACTCCTGTATCTTGTTCTTAAAACCATTCCAAAAAGGGGGAGGATTTTGGTACAAAGCTGGTCCTCCCATGAAGCTATGTAGGGGAGTGGTCAATGTCCCTTGAGACTTGGCCTGACCAGGTACAGTGTTCTATCCCTCAGTGACTAAATGCTCTTCCTCTTCAAGGGGCACATCTGAAGTCCTGGCAACAGGGAAGGAATAAAGTACAAGAGCAGATGGGGTGACAGTCGAAGGCAAGGGTTAACGCCTTAGTTCCCTCTGTCAAACATCACAGATACTGTAGTGGAAAAGAGCAGAACCTTTCCTCCCTGTTCCCCGTATGCGTACTCGAAGATACGAAACTTCTTATAGAAAGGAAAGCACATAAGTGATGTGACATTTCAATGACAGAAAACACATGCAAAGCTATCAAGAGAGGTTACCTGCATTGACCGAAATATGAGACAGTAAGAAGGTCCCTTGTTTTAGACTGGCCCTGGAGTGCCGGGAAACTGTTGGCTCAAAAAATTTCCAGTATATTGGCATAGCACTGAACGAAAGTATATGACCAGTGTCCTGTCATCTATATAAGTAATAACCATGGTGATCAAACGAAAAGCAATGGCATGTCCACCGACTGTAGGACTGGTCAGCTAGGACTAAGAGATGAGAATGTTTCGCTTGTACAAAACTGCTGCTGAGCTGTTGTCTACCTAGAAGACTTCTGAAAATCTCAGAAGGAAAAGGGAGAGGGCAGCACCAAACTCCTGATGAAGAAGTAAGTGCTCAATCTCTTGCAAATCCTAGTACTAGAGGAAGCTACACACCGAAGAGAGACTGTGTTGCTTATGATCCGGGTACGTACCGTCCTAGCGTCCATGGGGAGAGGCGTAGGCGAAATGAATGTCAGAAACATACGGGTAGGTTGATATAACATTTCAAATGATCTCTTCTTCTTCAAGCAAAGTAGCAGCATTTGGTCGAGGGTACTGAAACAGGTATGAAAAAATCATCAGGGAAAAGGAAAAATGGGCAGCCATAGCTACATACCAAAAGGCGGTGCATGTGCCCAGAACCACATGACAATTGCTAGTGGCAATGTTTTTCTTCCCTTATGGGATAGTTCGCAGCACTCAAATCAAGAAGGGAAGATCCCGGTACAGCACTGTCTCTTACGTGGGAAGTGAAAAGATTGGAGTCATACAAATATGACTACCATAGATGAAACTTCATGATGTTTTCAACTACTGTAGGTTTTCTTTTATAAGTAGCAGTCTGCATACATCATCACGCTCCTTGTAAACGTCATTACCCTCATATACTGTACTGTACGTCAATTGTGACTAATCATTTGTGCACAGATGGCAGCAGTAGGGTTCGAGCCCGTACTCATGGAGACCTTATACTTAGGTGTGAAAGGCTACACTGTCAGAGATTTTACGCATGGAGATCTTGAATGTACATGTGAAAAACAGTACAGTCAGAGGCCGTATCCATGGAATCCTGATGCATGCATGAGTTGAGTCCTTGCAAATGTAAACAAGAGACATTACAGTAAAAACATAAAGGTTAGTCAGGAATGTGATGATGATGAGCGTGGAATCCTGATACGAGTATGAAGTGTCCTTAAATGTTTGTGTGTGAAAGACATTAAGGTAAAAGACTTTACATAGATTTTGTGTGTAGAAGTCAGGAACGTACAGACAATGAGCGTGGAATCCCGTTTTGTGTGGAATTAAAACAGCCAGTTAGAGATACCCGAAGTACACCTGTACTATCTAGGGGCTGAAAACAAAGTTGCTACTCAGTGTGCTGGCTAGGGAGCAATGCTTCCCCCACCCACTAGTAATTCCCAACACCTTGTTATAAATCATAACAGCTGATTTCCCACTATGCTGATAACATACATCTATTATAGGATGGAGTTTTGTATTTGTGAAGGAAGAAAATGTAGCTAACTAATATATAAAAACAATTAATTTTGAAAACCTAAACTATGTTTATACCTAACAATATCTTAATGGATCAATATAAAATTACATTTATCCACAACTTCCACATACAAATTAAAGTACAGTATAGTAACACTGTAAATTTTGCTGATAAGGCACAAGACCTTCACATTACTATAAGAAAATAGCATTGTATGTACAGTTTAAAACTGAATATTTTTCTGATGAAAAGTTACAATAAAAACACAATTTTACTCGATAACTATAAAAAATCAATATGTAACTAAAGAAAAAAAATATAATTTGCAGCATTTCTCTCAAGCAAAATACTAATGAATTAATCATAAACCTCTAAGCATATTTAATTTTTAAACAAACTTGCAAAACTATTTAAACTTATTATGTGAACATTTCAAAATCTAAGTTTCAAACTCCCAAACACTCCCTTACATACAAATGTTCAATTTAAAAAAAAAAATCCCCAAGATGTGAGATTTGACCAAAACATTAAAGTTAGTATCTAGACTTTCTGATTATATCTTTTACAATTGAATTATAACGTGACCTCACAATTTTCTATTTGAAATTCAAACAAATTAACTTCCATCACCAAAGATAACAAGTGGGCACAATCATCCAAGATAAAATGCATACCGGTACATAAAACGAGAGATTACAATATAGAAACGAACAGATAAAGGGAGTCTATCTATGCATGCAACTTATATGCTTAAGGTCTCATATGAGAATTAGAAAATTGTTCATTCTTTAGGGTCATTCCCCATATGGGCAAGACAGACTAAAATCTCACATAACATGGACAGTATTAAAGGTTCAATGCACTCCTGTCTTACAGCCCTCACTGCATTACTTTTTCTACCCCTTCCTTTTACTCTTGTTCCACTATCTATTAAAAAATGGAGATCTTGACATGTGATTCGGTGAACTAAAATGATTTAAAACAATAATACTTCAAGATTCCAATAAAATCCACACAGACACATTGGTGAACATATTCACTAGTGCAGCTTGGATTCAGGAGACAACATACTGTCACAATTAATATTACACCTTAAACTACCAAACAAGTAGCCTGATGTACTTTAGTAGACTTGAGATTAAAATAATTGTGACTTACGTTTGCAATAACTAAACCCCCCCCCCCCAAAAAAAAAAAAAACAATAACAACAACAACAACATACTGCAGAGCAACAAATTCCATCATCAGTAATATGGAAATTGAGACTAATAATACAACATAAAAACCTATAACCTGATATAAACTAATACAGTAAATCCACATGAATGGAAACATGTTGAAAATATAATAACAATACGTGCTGAAGAACACGGCTCATTGAGGTACAGTATCTAAGAAAATATGATACCATTCCCAGATAAGTGAATGTCTGATGCAGAATTTCTTTTTCTGGGTACAGTACTTTTCTTTTGTCCAAGTAAAAACTGAAGTCAGGTATATTCTTTGCACATTCAATCTTTCCTTTACACATCTGACAACATCATGTGCAGTACATCACATTCACTTACCATCAGCAAAATTCCCAGCCTGTCCTATTGAAAGTTTGAATGAGGTAATGGCGCATTAACAGCCAGCCTCAAGCTTCAACAGGATGTAAGATATGTACCCTAACTTGTGTAATTCCAAAAATAAATCCAATCTTAAACCAAAGTAAGTCAAAAGAATATCCTTTTTATAGAATGTTTGGGCTTCTTAAATTTGGAAAAACCTCAAACACAAACTTTTGTTAAGGATTATCTTCTTTAAGGAAGACAAGTAACAAAAAAAATATAGCACCTGCAGTGAGCTTTAGTCTTATGCAGTCATATATGAGGCATTAAAATCTAATATGGGAAATATTCACAACACCGGATCTACAGCGAGAGCTTTCTACACAAGATGGAATGTCTCTAGTTACTCACTGAGGCAAAGTTTACACTTTAACCTAAGATGATATGTACTCTACCATCAGGTTTTCCAAATACTCACCCAAATTTCAGTAACATGACCCTGTGAGTGATGTTGAAAGTGTGCCTTGAGTGACAAAAAGTAATCAAGGCTAACAATATTTTGCAACAGTACCTTGTTCTGAAATGAATTACTTTCTGCTTTTTCAGTTTTCACTCATTCTTTAGGCTTCTTCATTCTAATTTACTGTGAAACATCTTTAACTTTGCCTTACTCATATTTCTTTATTAATATGTTATTTTTATAATAAAATAAATTTTTTAATATACTTACCCGGTGATTATATAAGCTGCAACTCTGTTG
This sequence comes from Palaemon carinicauda, assembly GCF_036898095.1. Classification (NCBI taxonomy): domain Eukaryota; kingdom Metazoa; phylum Arthropoda; class Malacostraca; order Decapoda; family Palaemonidae; genus Palaemon; species Palaemon carinicauda. The sequence goes on from NC_090759.1 coordinate 63,747,144, forward strand.
CTCGACAGAAAACTCTACGTTAAAAATCCGCCAGCAATCGCTATGCAGGTAGGGGGTGTACTTCAACAGCGCCATCTGTCGTGCAGGTACTCAGTACTCAATGTAAACAAAGAACTCAATTTTCTCCTCGGTCCACTGCGTCTCTATTGGGGAGGAAGGGAGGGTCCTTTAATATATAATCACCGGGTAAGTATATTCAAAAATTTATTTTATTATAAAAATAACATTTTTCAATATTCAACTTAGCCGGTGATTATATAAGCTGATTCACACCCAGGGGGGTGGGTAGAGACCAGCAATAAATGTTTACATTATTATGAGCTAAGGATTTTTTATTTCATTTTAGCAGTTATCAAAATAACAAACTTAAAATAAATAAGTACCTGGTAAGGAAGTCGACTTGAACAATTACTCTGCCTTTTTAAGTACGTCTTCCTTACGGAGCCTCGCGATCCTCTTAGGATGCTGAGCGACCCCTAGGAGCTGAAGTATCAAGGGTTGCAACCCATACAACAGGACCTCATCAAAACCTCTAATCTGGGCGCTTCTCAAGAAATGACTTTGACCACCCGCCAAATCAAGTAGGATGCGAAAGGCTTCTTAGCCTTCCGGACAACCCAAAAACAATAATAAAACATTTCAAGAGAAAGATTAAAAAGGTTATGGAATTAGGGAATTGTAGTGGTTGAGCCCTCACCCACTACTGCACTCGTTGCTACGAATGGTCCCAGAGTGTAGCAGTTCTCGTAAAGAGACTGGACATTCTTAAGATAAAAAGACGCGAACACTGACTTGCTTTTCCAATAGGCTGCGTCGATTATACTTTGCAGAGATCTATTTTGTTTAAAGGCCACGGAAGTTGCGACAGCTCTAACTTCGTGTGTCCTTACCTTCAGCAAAGCTTGGTCTTCCTCATTCAGATGGGAATGAGCTTCTCGTATTAACAGTCTGATAAAATAGGATAAAGCATTCTTTGACATAGGCAAAGATGGTTTCTTAACTGAACACCATAAAGCTTCAGACGGGCCTCGTAAAGGTTTAGTTCGTTTTAAATAGAACTTAAGAGCTCTTACAGGGCATAAGACTCTTTCTAGTTCATTTCCAACCATACGATAAGTTTGGAATATCGAACGATATTGGCCAAGGCCGAGAAGGCAGCTCGTTTTTGGCTAGAAAACCAAGTTGTAGAACATGTAGCCGTTTCGGATGAGAATCCGATGTTCTTGCTGAAGGCATGAATCTCACTGACTCTTTTAGCTGTGGCTAAGCATACCAGGAAAAGAGTCTTTAAGGTGAGATCTTTCAGGGAGGCTGATTGTAGCGGTTCGAACCTGTCTGACATAAGGAATCTTAGTACCACGTCTAAATTCCAACCAGGTGTAACCAAACGACGCTCCTTCGTGGTCTCAAAAGACTTAAAAAAGGTCCTGTAGATCTTTATTGTTGGAAAGATCTAAGCCTCTGTGACGGAAGACTGATGCCAACATGCTTCTGTAACCCTTGATAGTGGGAGCTGAAAGAGATCGTTCTTTCCTCAGATATAAGAGGAAGTCAGCTATTTGAGTTACAGAGGTACTGGTCGAGGATACGGATACTGACTTGCACCAGTTTCGGAAGATTTCCCACTTCGATTGGTAGACTCTAAGGGTGGATGTTCTCCTTGCTCTAGCAATCGCTCTGGCTGCCTCCTTCGAAAAGCCTCTAGCTCTCGAGAGTCTTTCGATAGTCTGAAGGCAGTCAGACGAAGAGCGTGGAGGCCTTGGTGTACCTTCTTTACGTGTGGCTGACGTAGAAGGTCCACCCTTAGGGGAAGTGTTCTGGGAACGTCTACTAGCCATCGAAGTACCTCGGTGAACCATTCTCTCGCGGGCCAGAGGGAAGCAACTAGCGTCAACCTTGTCCCTTCGTGAGAGGCGAACTTCTGCAGTACCTTGTTGACAATCTTGAACGGAGGGAATGCATATAGATCTAGATGTGACCAATCTAGGAGAAAGGCATCTATATGAACTGCTGCTGGGTCCGGGATTGGTGAGCAAAATATTGGGAGCCTCTTGGTCATCGAGGTTGCGAAGAGATCTATGGTTGGCTGGCCCCAGGTGGCCCAAAGTCTCTTGCATACATCCTTGTGGAGGGTCCATTCTGTTGGAATTATTTGTCCCTTCCAACTGAGACAATCTGCCATGACATTCAAGTTGCCTTGGATGAACCTCGTTACTAGTGATATGTCTAGACCTTTTGACCAGGTGAGGAGGTCCCTTGCGATCTCGTACAACGTCAGAGAGTAGGTCCCTCCTTGCTTGGAGATGTACGCCAAAGCCGTGGTGTTGTCCGAGTTCACCTCCACCACTTTGCCTTGAAGGAGAAACCTGAAGCTTTTCCAGGCCAGACGTACTGCCAGTAGCTCCTTGCAGTTGAAATGCATTGTCCTTTGACTCGAGTTCCATATTCCCGAGCATTCCCGACCGTCTAATGTCGCACCCCAGCCTACGTCCGATGCGTCCGAGAAGAGAACGTGGTTGGGAGTCTGAACAGTCAGGGGAAGACCCTCTCTTAGGTTGATATAGTCCTTTCACCAAGTCAGACAAGACTTTATCTTTTCGGAAACCGGGATCGAGACCGCTTCTAGCGTCTTGTCCTTTTTCCAGTGAAAAGCTAGATGGTATAGAAGAGGACGGAGGTGTAGTCTTCCTAGTGACACAAATTGATCCACGGATGACAGCGTCCCTACCAGACTCATCCACAGCCTGACTGAGCAGCGTTCCTTCTTCAGCATCTTCTGGATGGATAGCAGGGCTGGGGGCTGATCGTCTTGTTCAGCAACGTCCTCATCAGAGGGTTCCTCATCCGAAACTGATGAGGAAACGGCAACGGAGTGGGCAACGTCTGACTCGCTGAATCCGGTCGCACTGGTGGATGCGTGACGGAGCCGGACGCAATTTCATGGAACTGCTGCACAGTCTGTGAACTGTCAACAACCATGGGTGCGCGAGGAAGCACAGCGTCAACCCGAAACTGTCTAGACCGTCTGGGTTGTGCAGTCAACACCATACCGGGTTGCTGAGGTTGACGCACTGCGTCACAACAAGTCACCTCTGCTGGTTGTTGAACGTCCTGAACGTCAACAACCACCTCCGAGCGTCGCTTAACGTCAACGTGCGGCTGGCAACCCACACAGGGTCGCATCGGTGGAGGAACCACCTCAACTGGCAGACGCGAGTAGGTTACCTCAGCGTCAACAGGGCGCACAACCGACCGGTTGGAAGGTTGTTGGCCAGAAGGTTCTTCTCCGCATTTAAGTCCTCTATCAAGGATGCAAGCTTGGACTGCATGTCTTGCAGCAAAGCCCATTTAGGGTCTACGGGAGCAGGTGTGGCAACAGACGGGGTTAGCGACTGAGGCGGAACCGCTTACCATCCCTGAAAGCCTTGTTATGCGTGACATAATAGTACAGCAAAACTTCAAAGGCTCGACAACAGCTGAGAAGTTGACCTGTAAACAACTTGGAGCGTTTCATGGCTAGGCACCAGGGAGAGTCTACCAGAATTGAGAAGTCTATCTGGGCAGAGGCATGAACTCCCAAGCCTAGAACTTCTCTCGTGTCATATCAGACTCTCGCTCTATAAACCAGTTTAAAAGAAGGGAAAGCAAAGGCTGTATCCCCCAAACTCCTCCTGGTGAAAAACCAGTCGCCTAGCCAACGTAACGCTCTCTAGGAGAGCGAGAGAGCACTAGCTTAAAAACAACGGCTTCGAAGTAGCTAGGCCTAGTGTAAGCTCTGACGTTTAGGCGAACGAGGAGCAGCAGTTACAAGATCCGGACGAAGATCCTTAAAAAAAAATCATCATGATTTAATTAAAGTCCATAGGAGGCTAAGCAGCTTAAGGCTCCTCTCCATCTGACAGAGTCCTCAAGGGAATATCAGTAGGAGGGAGAACAGCAACTTCCTCATCTACAGGAACCTTGTCCGATAAAAGCTGAGTCTCTCACTGGTGCATTAGTAGCGGACCAGAACGCAACGTCATGTAACTGCTTGACAGTCTGTGAACTGTCAACAACTGAACTGTCAACCACAACAGGTGCGTGAGGACGTACAGCGTCCACTCGAGACTGCTTTGACTGCCTAGACTGAGCAGTCAAAACAACTCTAGAATGCGGAGGTTGACGCACAGCGTCAAAACAAGTCAACTCCGATTGTTAGTGAACGTCTAGAACGTCAACAGGAGCATCAGCCAGTGGCCTAACGTCCAAATGCGGCTGAAAAACCACACGAGACCGCATCGAGTGTGGTTCTAAACAACCTGACTGACGTGACTAAGCTACGCCAACGTCAACAGTAAGCACAAAGGAACGTTAGGTTGGCTGAAAGCCAGGATATCGATGAGATAAACGGCTAGACTCAACGGACTAATCGGCAGAATAGTCTTCCATAAGGGAGGCAAGCATATACTGCATGTTTTGCCATACAACCCCTTAAGGATCAACGGAAATGGTTGTGGTAATAGACGAGGGTAACGTCTGTGACCGCAACACTTTGCCTACAAAAAAAAGACTTTCGGAGTCTGTGTTACGCTTTTGTTAGGCGGCGAGCAGTTATCCGATGACTGCATAGGGTCAGAGCTGTCCTAATGGCTGTAACCAGGACGCTGGACCTGTCCTGAAAGGACTGACTTTCGCTTAAGGGCTTCGAAACCTTGTGACAGGTTTCTTATGCGAAAAGCCTACGGATGGCGAGGAGAAACAACGTCTCTCTCGTCTTATGGTAGGGGAGATCTTGGTAAGAAACACCCGATACCATAGAGGGAAAACGTCTGTTCGTTGGTCAAGGCCTCTCGAACCCATAAGTCTTTTGACATTACTTCTCCCCTGGGCTTGGGAGCTTGCAAGAGGTCCCGGACTAGGTGAACAACAGGCACGAACAGACGAACCCAACACTGTAACACTTTGCGCCTCGGACGCAACACTGTAACACTTTGCGCATATCACTTTATCACTTCGATTTTCTGTTTTGCACTTATTTCTACCTGAAACACGCAATTCTACCCTTCATTAAAAGGTAGTAATTGCGAAATTAGTCGTATAATGCAAGCTCATAATACCAGCAAAAAACAGAAAACATATTTTAAGATAAAAAGAAAAATCAGTGGCTGGGAAAGAGACTAAACACTAGTTCATATAACTACGTTTTCAATCTCTCACCGCACATAGCCTGGGGACGAGAATAAAAACCTAAAAACGTTTTATCCTTCCTCCCCGTACAGAGACTAGGGACGAGAGTAACACGAGAACAACGTTACCCGCTTGAACGGAACGTTTTCTCTCCTCTCTCTCCCTCCGTCTCTATCCCTCTCTCTCTTTCTCTCTTGATTTCGCACCTAAGAGAAGAGCCCAATTATATATCGTCAAAAAAACATGTTATTTGACTAAAGGAAAAAACTGAAAGGTTTATCAAATAAAAAGTTCCTTTAAATTAGAATTTAAAACATTTAAGCTAAGAAAGAATGAACAAAACGTCAGAATCGATTTACTCTTACTGCAAAGTGAAACCGTGATACACTCTCTCTCTATCGTAACGATAGAGCGCATGTTGAACGTCCTGAACGTCAACAACTGCGTAGCATAAAAAACTAAACGTTAGTTCATCTTTGAAAACAGTACGAAGACTATCAAAGAAATTCTTTCATAAAATATTACATTTAAAAAGTTTTAAATCCTTTAAAAGCTAAAGACGATATAAAGGGCTCAATGTTGATTAACTTCGGTTTCCAAGTTAGGACCGCCTATCTCAGGAAAGGTCTATATAAACAAAGCATTAAAATTTATTTTATATGTTTATAAAAAATGGAAAGTTAATCGAAGAGGCCTAATAAAGGCGGAGAGATATAAAATATATAGAGGAAAATCTATAACGTGATAAGATAATTACTAAAAGCCTAAACACACTTCCGTCTAAGGGAAGGGTCGGCCATTTAAAAGTGAAAGAAAGTCCATACTCTCTTTGTCACCATAATTAAATCTATCCAAAACGATTTCAAGTTTTGAGATGAAGATAAAACACCTGCATAGCGAAAGCTCAAAACTAGAATAGTGTACTTCACCAATAGTTGTGAAAACAAATCCAGTTAGCAACAGCGAATTAGTAGGTCTTGCCGGTAGCCCGACAGAGAGAAAATTGAGTTCTTTGTTTACATTGAGTACTGAGTACCTGCACGACAGATGGCGCTGTTGAAGTACACCCCCTACCTGCATAGCGATCGCTGGCGGATTTTTAACGTAGAGTTTTCGGTCGAGCAACAGAGTTGCAGCTTATATAATCACCGGCTAAGTTAAATATTGAAAAGAATGGATTCCTTGGGTCAATCCTCTGAGCCAAAATGTGACTAAAAGATCTGGCAACCAAGTTTAAAATGACAAACAAGCAGGCGAGTCTCATTGCCCCAAGGTCATGAGATGGTAAAGGAGCAGAGAAGTAACAAGGAAAAACACTGAATATAAAGAGGCATCCAACTACATAAACCTTGGTCACCTCCTAAAAGACTAATGGATCGCCATCCCGGGGCAAATACCCATCTAGTTACAGTAACCCATTAAATCCCTTTTTAGATGCAATACTGGACAAATGCTATTGATACCATTTCTAATAGGAAAGATTACAAAACAGTGAAGATCAGCTGTAGGTCCCCTACACTGTTGCACCAAGCATCCCTTCTGCAGCCTGATATATCAAAATGCTGTAGATGTCCTCATCCAAAGAATGATATTTTCCTAACTCCAGGACTTTGGCCTGACACCAATGTTTTCCATCCTATACTTTTATCCCACTGTTTTTCACCCTATACTTTTATCCATTTTATTAGGTCCCTTCTTACTTATTTATCTGATGTCCTTCATATGATATTCCTCTATTGTCACCTCAATTAACCCTCTGAGCACCAGCCCTCACCAAATGATTTGGCATGTAAGTCCCACGCACTTTTTTGGACATCTTACTTAACTCTTCCTAGCACAAAAATATAATCCATAAAACCTCACATTTATTACCTTATAGCAAAATAAATTCCCTTTCCATTGATGTATAAAGTTATATCTTTTGTAAAATTTTCATACATGTAAATAAGAGGAAAAACTGGTAATTACGGGATGTAAATACATCCAATGGTGCATAAAGGAGTAAAAAAATCATATGTCAAATACATCAAATGCCATTCAAAGGGCTAAGAAATAATTAGGGTACTTGAAATAACCTAGAAACAAGTTCTGGCTTTGTCAAAATAATTCATAACAATGACATAAAGTTACGTGGAAGATATTAAAAGGCTATTAGCCTAAGCAAAACAAAAGAAAAATTGACAAAACAGGGTCCTTACATGTGGGAAGGTCTTTGGCCAACTAAGGGATTGTGTCCAAGAACTCAACAACATAAAAGGTGACTTTCTACTAAAAAAAAAACCTGGGCAGAACAATTTCCAGCAATCATTTCTGTTCTCTGAACTGCATCAATGGGCAGCCTCTTCTAGACTTAATATGAGCAAGGGATCACTCAAACTTTATTGGAAAGATTTTTACAACTATAACAGTTGGCATGCTAGGAAGTGCCACCGTTTCATAGATGATAGACTTCAAGAATGGTAAAAAAGGGTAGACAAGGAAAAACCAAAAACCAGAACACACCAACCTTGGTAGAACTGCTGTTACCAGTTAGAAACCCAAACATGAAGATCCATGCGTCTCAGATGTTCAAGGTAAAAATCAAAGCTGACGAAGATGATTATGAATTATTATAACTAATTAGCTTGAAGAGAAGCCAAAACCAAAATAGGAGCAAAGGACTTGGATTTATGTCTCCCTTATCTGAGCTAGTTATACTGTGTAAACTCAGCTAAAATTCCCTTACAGGTGGAGACAAGATAAGTCTATCATCTTCTTAAGATACCATTTGCATAACAGCAACTGCATAAAAGCAAATAAAAATAATTGAAGAAAAATGTTATTTTTATTAATAAAATAAATTTTTGAATATACTTACCCGATAATCATGTAGCTGTCAACTCCGTTGCCCGACAGAATTCTATGGAGGGATACGCCAGCTATCACAATACTAGAAGGGGGTGTACTTACCAGCGCCACCTGTGGCCAGGTACTCAATCATTTGTTGTTGACACCTCCTCAATTATTCCTCGGTCCACTGGTTCTCTCTGGGGAGGAAAGGGAGGGTCGATTAAATCATGATTATCGGGTAAGTATATTCAAAAATTTATTTTATTAATAAAAATAACATTTTTCAATATTAAACTTACCCGATAATCATGTAGCTGATTCACACCCAGGGAGGTGGGTGAAAACCAGTGTACATGATTAAAGGATAGCTAAGTATCCCATATTTCATATAACAGTTATCTCAAATAACAATGAAATAATAAGTACCTGGTAAGGAAGTCGAATAGAACCGTTACTCTGCCTTTTATTTAAAGTTCGTCTTCCTTACTGAGCGCAGCGTTCCTCTTGGAGGCTGAATCAACCCAAAGGTGCCAAAGTACAAGGGGTTGCAACCCTACTAAAGGACCTCTACCAAACCTTTAACCCAGGCGCTTCTCAAGAATGAATAGACCACCCACCAAATCCAAGGATGCGGAAGGCTTCTTAGCCTACCGTAACAACCATAAAAACAACAATAAAAGTATTCAAGAGAAAGGTTAAAAAGGTTATGGGATTAAGGGAATGTAGTGGCTGAGCCCTCACCTACTACTGCACTCGCTGCTACGAATGGTCCCAGGGTGTAGCAGTTCTCGTAAAGAGACTGGACATCTTTCAGATAAAATGATGCAAACACTGACTTGCTCCTCCAATAGGTTGCATCCATAATGCTCTGCAGAGAACGGTTTTTATTAAAGGCCAACGAAGTAGCTACAGCTCTTACTTCGTGGGTCCTTACCTTCAGCAATGCAAGGTCTTCCTCCTTTAAGTGAGAATGTGCTTCTCTGATCAGAAGCCTTATATAGTACGAAAGCCCATTCTTGGACATGGGTCTCGAGGGTTTCTTGATGGCACACCATAAGGCTTCTGACTGTCCTCGAATAGGTTTAGACCTCTTCAGATAATATTTGAGAGCTCTGACAGGGCAAAGAACTCTCTCTAGTTCGTTACCTACCATGTTGGAGAGGCTAGGTATTTCGAACGATCTAGGCCAAGGACGTGAAGGAAGCTCGTTCTTTGCTAGGAATCCAAGCTGAAAAGAACATGTTGCAGATTCGGTTGTGAAACCAATGTTCTTGCTGAAGGCATGAACCTCACTGACTCTCTTAGCTGTTGCAAGGCAAACGAGAAAAGCAGTCTTGAGGGTAAGATCCTTGAAGGAAGCTGACTGGAGAGGTTCGAACCTAGATGTCATAAGGAACCTTAAGACTACGTCTAGATTCCAGCCTGGAGTGGAAAGACGACGTTCTTTAGACGTCTCAAAAGACTTGAGAATGTCTTGAAGGTCCTTGTTGGAAGACAGGTCCAAACCCCTGTGGCGGAGAACTGAGGCCAACATGCTCCTATACCCTTTAATCGTAGGTGTTGAAAGGGATCTCTCATTCCTAAGATGAAGAAGGAAGTCAGCTATTTGGATCACAGAGGTATTGGTAGAGGATATTGAATTGGCTCTACACCAGCTTCGGAAGACCTCCCACTTAGACTGGTAGACTCTACGAGTGGAAATTCTTCTAGCTCTGGCAATCGCACTGGCTGCCTCCTTCGAAAAGCCTCTAGCTCTAGCGAATCTTTCGACAGTCTGAAGGCAGTCAGTCGAAGAGCGTGGAGGTTTGGGTGCAACCTGTCTACGTGTGGTTGACGTAGAAGGTCCACTCTTAGAGGTAGAGTCCTGGGGAAGTCGACTAGCCATTGAAGTACCTCTGTGTACCATTCTCTTGCAGGCCAAAGGGGAGCAACCAGCGTCAGCCGTGTCCCTTCGTGCGAGACGAATTTCTGCAGAACTTTGTTTATTATCTTGAACGGAGGGAATGCGTACAGGTCGAGATGGGACCAGTTCAGAAGAAAAGCATCCACATGAACCGCTGCAGGGTCTGGAACAGGGGAACAATAAAGCGGAAGTCTCTTGGTGATGGAGGTGGCAAACAGATCTATGGTAGGTTGACCCCACAAGGTCCAAAGTCTGTTGCACACACTCTTGTGGAGGGTCCATTCCGTGGGAATGACCTGATTCCTTCTGCTGAGGCGATCCGCTGAAACATTCATATCGCCCTGGATGAACCTCGTGACCAGTGTGAGGTTTAGACCTCTTGACCAAATGAGGAGGTCCCTTGCGATCTCGTAAAGGCTCCTCGAATGGGTCCCTCCTTGCTTGGAGATGTAAGCCAAGGCTGTGGTGTTGTCTGAATTCACCTCCACCACTTTGCCTAGCAGGAGGGACTTGAAGTTCAACAGGGCAAGATGAACTGCTAACAGTTCCTTGCAGTTGATGTGGAGTAATCCTTGTTCCTTGTTCCATACTCCTGAGCATTCCCGTCCGTCCAAGGTCGCACCCCAGCCCGAGTCCGATGCATCCGAGAAGAGATGAAGATGGGGGGTCTGGATGGCCAATGATAGACCCTCCTTGAGAAGGAGATTGTGCTTCCACCACAGGAGAGTGGTCTTCATCTCTTGGTTGATAGGGATAGAGACTGCTTCTAGAGTCGAGCCCTTGTCCCAATGAGCCGCAAGATGGAATTGAAGAGGGCGGAGGTGGAGTCTCCCTAGCTCGACAAACAGGGCCAGAGATGAGAGGGTCCCTGTGAGACTCATCCACTGTCTCACTGAGCAATTGCTCCTCTTCAGCATGCTCATGATGCACTCTAGGGCTTGGTTTATCCTGGGGGCCGATGGAAAAGCCCGAAAATCCCGACTCTGAATCTCCATTCCCAGGTACACAATGGATTGGGAGGGAATGAGTTGAGATTTCTCTATATTGACTAATAGACCTAGGTCTCTGATTAGATCTAAAGTCCAAGAGAGGTTCTCCAGACAACGACGACTCGTGGAGGCTCTCAACAGCCAGTCGTCTAGGTAGAGGGAGGCTCTGATGTTCGATAAGTGCAGGAATTTCGCTACATTCCTCATCAGATGAGTAAAGACCATAGGAGCTGTGCTTAGGCCAAAACACAGGGCTTGGAACTGATAGACAACCTTTCCGAAAACGAATCTCAGGAAAGGTTGGGAGTCTGGATGAATGGGAACGTGAAAGTATGCATCTTTCAAGTCCAACGAGACCATCCAGTCCTCCTGTCTGACCGCTGCTAAGACCGACTTGGTCGTCTCCATTGTGAACGTCTGCTTGGTGACATACTCGTTGAGAGAGCTGACGTCCAGCACCGGTCTCCAACCTCCTGTCTTCTTGGCCACAAGAAAGAGACGGTTGTAGAAGCCCGGGGATTGATGGTCCCGGACTATAACCACTGCCTTCTTCTGCACAAGTAGCGACACCTCCTGTTGCAATGCTAGCCTCTTGTCCTCTTCTTTGTAGTTGGGAGAGAGGTTGATGGGCGATGTGGTCAGAGGCGGTTTGAGGCAGAATGGAATCCTGTAACCGTACCTCAGCCAACTGACAGACTGTGCGTCTGCACCTCTCTTCTCCCAGGCTCGCCAGAAGATCTTGAGTCTGGCTCCTACTGTTGTCTGGAGAATCTGAGAGTCAGTTCTTTCCCTTAGATGTCCTGGGTCCTTTCCTAGACTTGCTCCTGTGAGAGTCTGGACGGGAGCTTCCTCGGCTGGGGGCTCTACCACGAAAGGGCGGTATGAACCTCGTAGCCGGGGTATCAGCCACTGGGGAGCGATAAGTCTTGGGGACAGAGGTGGTAACCTTAGACTTACGAGCCGATGAGGCTACAAGATCGTGCGTGTCCTTCTGTATCAGGGCAGCCGACAAGTCCTTAACTAGCTCCTCGGGAAAGAGGAACTTTGAGAGTGGAGCAAAAAGGAGTTGTGACCGTTAGCACGGTGTAATGCTGGCGGAGAGGAAGGTACACAGTTGTTCCCTTTTCTTCAACACCCCTGATACAAACAACGACGCTAGCTCACCCGATCCATCTCTGATGGCCTTATCCATGCAGGACATAATTAGCATGGCAGAATCTTTGTCCGCAGGAGAGGTTTTCTTGCTGAGGGCTCCCAGGCACCAGTCGAGAAAGTTGAACATTTCGAAAGCTCTGAACAACCCTTTCAGAAGATGATCCAGGTCTGAGAAGGTCCAACAAACCTTCGAGCGTCTCATCGCAGTCCTCCTAGGCGAGTCCACCAGACTTGAGAAGTCAGCCTGGGCAGAGGCAGGTACTCCCAAGCCTGGTGCTTCCCCTGTGGCATACCAAACGCAACCTTTCGAAGCGAGCTTCGTTGGAGGGAACATGAAGGAAGTCTTGCCAAGGTGTTGTTTAGACTGAAGCCACTCCCCTAAGATCCTTAAAGCCCTCTTGGAGGATCTAGCTAGGACAAGCTTAGTATAGTTGGACTTAGCTTGTTGAACGCCCAGCGAAAACTCAGATGGAGGAGAGCGGGGAATAGCAGAGACGAAGTGGTCTGGGTAAATCTCCCTGAGTAGAGCCAAGACCTTTCTAAAATCAATAGACAATGGAGAAAGCTTAGACTCCTCCACGTCTGAAGAGGGATCAAGGTGTGCCTCCTCATCATCCGACACTTCATCAGCAGAGGGTAGCGAAGCGATAGGACCAGAATGCTGAACCGCAGAGTCAGAACGGGTAGGAACAATAACAGAGGTTTCCTCATCTTGAGGGAAAACCTGAGGCTCAGACTGCATAGGCTGAACAACAGACGAAGCAGAAGGCAGGCGCATGGGTGAAGGAGGTTGACTCCTAGCAAGAGTTGAACCCAAGGATTGCACAAGCTGAGCGGAGGACGGAGGCGGAGTAGTCCGTTCCTGTTCCTGTGAGATGAGTGGAGCATGAAGAGGTTGAGGCTGCGCAGAACAAGGTAAAGTTCTCGCAAGCTGAGGCTCCTGAGGCGCAAGTCCAGGGTGTAGAGGAGCTAGCCTAGATGAGGGTTGAGCTCGCTGCAGCGATGGTTGAGCAGACAGACTCACGGAGGGGAGAGGTTGTTGTACCCCAACCGAGAGTTGCACCACTGGTGGAGCAGCAAGGGGAGGAGGAGGAAGAGTGGAATAACTCTCCTGATCCCAAAGCAAGGGTTGCCTTAAAGAAGGCTGAGGCTGAACAACACTGGGAACAGCAAACTCCGAAAGTGGCTCAACATCGTACGCCTGGCAGATGGTGCTGCGACCAGGCGGAGCAGGTGCAGGCTGGGCGAGCACAGGCGGAGCGAGAACAGGTGGAGGGAGTGTAGGCGGAGGAGGAGGTGCAACACTCTCAGCCCGACACTCACGCATCAAGTCCGAAAGCTGAGCTTGCATGGACTGAAGCAGGGTCCACTTGGGGTCGGCAGAAACGATAACAGACTGAGGTAAAGTCACAGTCGGGCTCTGTATAGGCAGAACCTTACTCCTCTTGGGCGGAGTACAGTCGACCGATGACTGAGGCGAGTCGGAGCTGAGCCAATGACTACAACCTGGCTGAGCACTCGCTGACTGAACTCTACGTTTAAGAGGTCTCGAGACCTGAGACCAACGTTTCTTCCCTGCATGTTGATCAGCGGACGAGAAGACGGGCTCAATCGTCTGCAGGTGGGAGTGACGGTCTAAGGAAGACACGCCCGCAACCACCGAGGATAATTCTGTGCGCCTAACAAGGCCTGTCGAACCCTTAAGCCCTTCGACATTGCTTCTCCCCTGGGCATGGGAGCTTGCAAGAGGTCCCGGACTGGGAGGACGACTGGCTCGCACAGAAAAATCCTCACGCACCACACTGGCACCACTAGCACTTGGCACTGCACAGACACTAGCACTCGTCACAGCACTGGCACTATTTCCACCCACTGCACTCTTGACCTTCAGTTCTTTAACCTCGGCCATCAGAGACTTATGGTCACTTACCACTGATTCTACTTTATCTCCTAAAGCCTGAATAGCACGCAAAACAGTTGACATATCAGGCGGAGGGCACACAGTAGGTTCGGGGGTAGCCACTACAGGGGTAGGAAAAGGTAGGGGATCATGAGGTGAGGAAAACATAGAAGAGTGAGAAGAACTTCTCCTAACTCTACCTCTCTCTAACTTAGATGAATATTTTAAAAGACGGACAAAATCCAATTCCGAAAGTCCGGCGCACTCCTCACATCGATTTTCTAATAGACAGGGCCTGTCCCTACAGTCAGAACAAGCGGTGTGAGGATCTACCGAGGCCTTCGGAATACGCCTATTGCAAGACCTACATCGTCTATGGGAGGGAGCTTGCGAAACGTCAGACATCTTGTTTCAAAGAGTTAGCCAAAGGGTGATCCAAAAACAAGCAAAAATTCATAAACCGTTAACCAGTATTTATATAAAAGCTATCTAGCTAATATAAAAAGGATTCCAGTAATGCGACAGCCGTTAATCTAAGAGAATACTTCACCAAATATCCATGAATAAACTCGAAGACCATAAGCGTATCCCAGAACGTCTAGCCGGAAGCACGACAGAGGAATAATTGAGGAGGTGTCAACAACAAATGATTGAGTACCTGGCCACAGGTGGCGCTGGTAAGTACACCCCCTTCTAGTATTGTGATAGCTGGCGTATCCCTCCATAGAATTCTGTCGGGCAACGGAGTTGACAGCTACATGATTATCGGGTAAGTTTAATATTGAAAAATCAGAGGTACTAATAAGATCCAGATCAAGAAAATCTGGTTAACCTCCATAAAGATCAACTGGAAAACTTTTGATAAACATAATGCCATGTAAGATGATTGCATCATTATAAATGACGAACGAACTAATTTGACCTGATGAAACTTGAGAATCTGCTTATCTGGTTAACATCTTAAACCATGGGCAAAAGTGCATGAAAAACTGAGGAGATATGTAACAAACCTTATTGCACAATACATGACTCCTCTCTTCTTGTTAATCAAACACGAGAGTAGCTTTCAAGTAAATATACAGGCTGTTGGCCGCCACACTAGTCCCTTCTGGCACAACTTTTGTAGCTTTTCCCTTTGTGATAGAATCTATGTTGGCAGCCACACTTAATCCCATCTGGCATATCTATTGCAGCTTTTCCCTTTGTGATAGAATCTAAGTCGATAAACCCTTAAATATGATCCTCTTCAATATCACAATGTTATGAGCAAAGAGATTAAGAGAATATGGCTATACTTGAAAAATGACAAATTCGTAGATAATTTGTATTTTTCCTAACAATACAAACCTTAGGTATTTAATATGGGTATTACTTTCGGCGTAGCTGAAATGACGAGCCATTAGAATTTTAACGAGGGATTACTACCCCCTCGCTAGTTAGTGAGGGGGTAGGGAGGGGTAGCTTGCTACCCCTCCCCCCTTCACACATCTGTGACTAGCTCACTTTCCTTAGAGGTAGGACTTCCCGGGGGACAGGGCTGGCGGGCAAGTTTGATTAAATAGCTAAGGTTTGTATAGTTAGGAAAAATACAAATTATCTACGAATTTGTCATTTGTTCCGTAACTGAAATACAAACCACGCTATTTAATATGGGTGACTCAACCCTTAGGTAGGGTGGAAAGTCCCAGCCATACTGGCTTTTGGCTTTTTGCCCGGGTACTCAGTATCTGAGTGTGTTAGTACTCAAAGATAAGGAGTCCCTGCACCTCGCAAGTGCCTTGCTCTGCAAGGACCGCGGCCTACGTAAGCTTGTGTGTGAAGGAATGAAGTGTGACTCGTCCTAGGAAGTTGACCTGAAGTCCTTTAGATGGAATTCCAGGATAGGACGCTCCCAATACCACCTCGTAATGGTATGGGGACGTGACAATATTAACAATATTAGGAACACAAGGGAACATGGTTTACCTGCAGTGGTTTGAGGTCAGCTGTGCAGAGAACCCAGGATGCTGCTTTCCCCAAGAGAGGGGAGGATGAAGAAAAGAATAAGGGCCAGGCATACCTTTTCATTCATGCAGACTAAAACTGGGTAACAATACCCTCAACTATCTGCTACTTGTCCATTAAGGAGCCTGAGGATTAAACCAGCTGTTGTGCAGCCACCACAGGGCTGATAGAGAACGTATCGAGCCTCCTGTGGGTCACGTCTTGCAGGTAGTGGGCTGTGAAGGTCGTTTGACGCTTTCAAACCCCTGCTTGTAAAACCTGCATCACAGAGTAGTTTCTCTTGAAGGCCAGGGACGTAGCAATGCCCCTGACATCGTGTGCTCTGGGGCGACGTGACGGAGGAGGGTCAGGATTCAGGGAATGATAGATAACCCTGCGAATCCATGCTGAGATAGTTTTTTTAGTGACCCTCCTCTTCGTCCTTCCGGTGCTAACAAAAAATGCCTGCACCCGTGGACGAACTGCAGCTGTTCTCTTAAGATAGAGCCTCAAACTCCTCACTGGGCACAGTAGGAGATGGTCTGGGTCATCTGTTACAGAACACAGACTCGAAATCCGGAAAGAGTCGAACCGAGGGTCCGGCACTCCTGGATTTTGAGTCTTAGCTACAAACTCAGGGACGAATCTGAACGTTACCTCCTCCCATCCCCTTGAATGGGCGATGTCATACGAGAGACCATGAAGTTCGCCAACTCGTTTGGCAGAGGCCAAAGCAAGTAGGAACACCGCCTTCCAAGTTAGGTGGCGATCAGAAGCCTGGCGTAATGGTTCGAAGGGAGGTCTCTTAAGAGACCTGAGAACTCGAACCACGTTCCATGGAGGAGGTCTCACTTCCGACTGAGGGCAGGTAAGTTCATAACTTCGTATGAGTAGAGAAAGTTCCAGCGAAGAAGAAAAGAAATGTCCATTCCTTTGAGCCTGAAGGCAAGACTTAAGGCTGAGCGATAGCCTTTCACTGCAGAGACTGAAAGGCGCATTTCCTCCCGCAAATACACGAGAAACTCCGCTATTGCTGGAATAGTGGCATTGAGTGGAGAGATACCCCTTCCAAAACACCAACCACAGAAAACTCTCCACTTCGCCTGGTAGACCCCTGCGCGGATGACTTTCGCAGGTGTCCAGACATCCTTTCCGCAACTTGTTGCAAAAAGCCTCTCTCTGTGAGGAGATGCTGGATAGTCTCCAGGCGTGAAGCTGCAGCGAAGCTACGGCTTTGTGAAAGATGTTGGTGTGTGGTTGTTTGAGTAGCTCGTGTCGTGGTGGAAGTTCTCTTGGGAGTTCCGTCAGGAGCTGCAGAAGGTACAGAAACCACTCTGCGTGATGCCATAGCGGAGCTATTAAGGTCATAGACGGGTTGACCGATATTCTGGTTTTGTTGAGCACCCTCCTCATCAGACAGAACGGGGGGAAAAGCGTACACGTCGATGTTGTCCCACCGTTGTTGGAAGGTATCTTGCCAGAGTGCCTTGTGGTCCGGGACTGGGGAGCAGTACAGCGGAAGCTTGAAATTCAAGGCTGTCGCGAACAGATCCACCGTCAGGGAACCTCACAAAGTCAGGACTTTGTTGGCTACTAGACGATCCTAAGACCACTCGGTACTCACTATCTGTGATGCCCTGCTCAGACTGTCGGCGAGCACATTCCTCTTGCCTGGAATGAAGCGAGCCAATAGTGGAATCGAGGGGACTTCAGTCCATCTCAGTATCTCTACTGCAAGATAGGATAGCTGCTCTGAAAAGGTACCTCCCTGCTTGTTGATGTAAGCCACTACCGTGGTGTTGTCGCTCATCACCACCACGGAGTGACCCGCCAGGTACTGTTGGAACTGCTGATGTGCCAGGAATACGGCCTTCATTTCTAGCAGATTTATGTGGAGGCACTTTTCTGATTCTGACCACAGGCCTGAGGACCTGTGGTTCAGAACATGGGCCCCCCCACCTTTTCTTTGAGGCGTCCGAAAACAGCATCAAATCTGGGGGGAGGACGAGAAGATCCACTTCATTTCATAGATTCTCGTCTGTCACCCACCACTGAAGGTCCGTCCGTTCCACAGGACCCATAGGGACCAAGACGTCCGGGGAATCGTGTCCTTGATTCCACCGGGAGTTGAGTCGCCATTGCAGGGATCTCATCCTGAGGCGACCATTTGGAACTAGACGGCCCAGGGAAGAAAGGTGACCGAGGAGACGTAACCACAATTGGGCTGGGAGTTCTTCCCGTCTGAGGAAAGGGTCTGTGACCCTCCTCAGCCTTGCTATCCTGTCGTCTGATGGGAAGGCTTTGTGGAGATTGGTGTCCAAGATCATACCTAGATATACCAGTCGTTGAGTTGGAAGCAGAGAAGACTTGTTGAGATTTACCATGATCCCTAGATCTTGGCAAATTACTAGAAGCTTGTCCCGGTGTTGAAGAAGGGTCGACTCCGAGTCTGCTAGGATCACCCAGTCGTCCAGATAACGGAGGAGACGGATGCCGATCCTGTGTGCCCACGAAGAAATCAGGGTGAACACTTTGGTAAATACCTGAGGTGCTGTGGAGAGACCAAAACACAGCACCTTGAACTGGTAGATCTTGTTGTCTATGCTGAATCTTAAGTACTTCCTTGAAGATGGATGGACTGGGATCTGGAAGTACGCATCCTTCAGGTCCAGTGTACACATGATGTCTTGTGGTCTCACTGCAAGTCTGACCGTGTCTGCTGTCTCCATGCTCAACGGAGTTTGTTTGACAAACCTGTTCAGAGCTGGTCTCCAGCCTCCAAACGCCTTCTTTACAAGAAAGAGTCGACTGAAGAAACCTGGGGAACGGTCGACGACCTCCTGGAGAGCATCCTTCTTTAACATGGTCTCGACTTCTGCCCGTAGGGCTTGCCCCTTTGCCGATCCCATGGCATAGGAGCTCAACGACACTGGATACACTGTCAGGGGAGGTAGAGATGTTGTGAACAGGACGCGATATCCCTGACTGATTACGTAAATCGTCCAGGAATCGGCCCCGAGTTGCTGCCACCTGATCGCGCAACTTTGTAGGCATCCCCCTACTGGTGGACATGCAGGGGGACTGCCAATCCTAGCGTTTGCGGCCTCGGCCACTCCCTCTAGGATTTTTCCCTCCCCTGGAGGACTTTTTGCCTTTCTAGTCTTTGACAGGAAAGGGCTGCTGTTTGGACACCGTCGTCTTTGCTGCCACTGCCGGTTTCGTCGTCTTGGACGGGCGAGGTTGTTGAGGAGCTGGAGGTTTGTAGGGCTTTGGTGTGAGAACCCTCTGGAGGAGAGTGCTAATTGGATTTCCTCCACCTCTCAGCTGCCTGTTCCACATCTTTAGGCTCAAACAGATTTTTTCCCATAAGGGAAGAATGTCTGAGCCTGCTGACTTCGACGGCTGGGACCTTCGAATAGAAACTTTCTACCACTGCATCACGTCGTTTTAAGATGGAATTGGCCCACAAGTTCGAGACTTGGTGGGCCAGAAACTCAATGGTGCGGGTGCCCGAAAGGAGGAAGGTCTCCAGGGCTTTCCTGGTGCTCTCCTTAGACAGATCCTCGGATCGCAACAGGATGCCAAGAGACCCCAGCCTGACGTCCAGCCACGAAGTAGCCTGCATGGCACACTTCGCAACCTTCTCCTGACTTAGGATCTCTGTCGCTGAGAAAGTCACTTGCCGGCTAGAGAGCCTCTCTAGAGGGACTCCCTTGGTAAGCTCTTCCAGAGTGGTGCAAGGGAAGAGCTAAGCAAGACTCCTCCATGATCTCAAAGTACCTCCTCTGGTGGATACGAGGAGGAGGGAGGAGCTTGTTGCCAGCAGTGGAACAGCTGGAGGAGGCGAGTTCAGAGAGCTGGCCCTCAACCTTATCCCTGGCACCCTTCACCCCTTGGGACCAGGGCAAAGCCGCACTGGCCTTAGCGTGTCCTTGCCCTCACGAGGAGGAATCTCAGGGTCCGGGAACCCGTTGAGATGCCTCATCAGGGTCAGGACCTGCCAGAAGGCATGCTCTGACTCCTGTTGCTCTCCTCCTGGAGAACTGGCAGCAAAGTCTCCCGTCAACCAAGGGCTCTACTTGGGGGGACACGTGGACGTTCTCCGCTGGTCTCGTTGGCTCTGGTCGAATCCTAGAAGAAGACATATGGATGGTCTTAGAGTCCTTAGGTTCCCTCCTAGGAGGGATACAGGACTCCAATAACGAAGCCTGAGGGCTCTTCTCCGCCCCAACTCGGGACGATTCTCCTGCTCGAGGTGGGGTTTCTCCCATTGGTGCGATGGGAGAACGTCTCACCTCGGCAGACTCCCCTGAGGACGGAAAATCCTCGTCCACAGGAGATGGAGAGAAAGTCTGAGGGGGGGCGGGAGCCTTCCTCAAGGATTTCCTAGGAGCCAGCTTGACCCTGGGAGAAGTTACCACGACTTCTACTCCTCTCTTCCTCTTCCGTGGGGTCAGAGCTGCCTTTGATTTGAGGACCAACGACCTGGATGCTCTCGTTCCTGAATCCTCGCGCGGGGGCTCGCACTGTGAATCCCGATGGGAATCGTGCTGGGGTTCACGCTGTGAATCCCGATGGGAACAGTGCCGGGGTTCGCACTGGCGCTCGCGCGATGGAATGTTCCCTGGTTCGCGCAGAGATGAAGGCGCGGGTGTGCGGGCGAGCGCTGACGAGCAGAAGAGTGATGCCGCACAGGCGAGCGATGGCGCGCAGGTGAGCGACTGCGCACTGGCGAGGGTGCGTGTGGGCGCGCAGGCGATCTATGGCGAGCAGGCGAGTGGGCGTGATGGCGAGCGATGGGGCGCAGGTGCGCGATCTGGTGAAGGCAGAGGGTGCGTAGTAGGAACAACAAGCGTAGTTGGGCGCGAAGGTGACTGCTCGTGGCGCGTGGGCGCACAGGATCTCGGAGACCTCTAGAAGAGCGCACAGCAAGGGCTGGAACATGTGCGCTCGAAGGTGACTGCGCGCGATGGCGCACGGGCGAAGGCTGACGAGTGGGCGAGGTCCGAGGGCGCGCAGGAGATCGCTGACGAGAAGGCGAAAGTAGAGTCTTACCTCCTGTGCCCAGATCCGGAGATCGTAGACGCGCAGGTGAAGAGCGCTGGCGAGCTGGAGATCGTGGGTGCGCGTGGCGCGCATCAGGATCAGGGGACGCAAATGTGCGCTGGCGAGGAGAAGATCGCTGGCGTACAGGAGATCGCTGGCGCGCAGGAGATCGATGACGAGAAGGAGATCGCTGGCGCGTAGACTCTGCAGCAGGAGATCGCTGGCGCGTTGTCCCTGGCACAGGATGTTTCTGGAAAGTAGTCTCAGGAACAGCAGGAGAGCGCTTGCGCGCAGGAGAACATGGGCGCACAGGGGATACCTGGCACTTAAGGGACTTACTCACAAAGTGAGAAAGCCCCTTTTGCCCCGAAGGGACCGGTGCCCATTGGATAACGGGGTGCGTGGGCGGCCACAGCGCGTCAGCAGCCAGGAACGGAGACGGAAGATCAGCAGGTCTGGCAGGCGAAGGAGATCGCAACCAATCAGCAGAGGTCCAGGGATGCAGCTGCAACGGTCGCTGCACAGCGAGGAGAATCCTCTGCGGGGGGGACTGCGAAGGCGAAAAACGGAAGAAGCGCCTCCTAACTCCCTTGTGGGAAGAAGGAAGGCCTCTACGGCAAAGAGGAAGACGGGCCTTACATCTGATACGTCCTCTGGGGGCAGCAGGCAGACCATCATCAGTGCTCCGAAGAGGAGTCTCTGTTAGTGAACTCCCCCGAGGGGGAGAATCACCTGCAGGAGAGACCATTGGACTTAGCTCCTCCTTCGAAGGATGTTCGGAGGGGGGAACTAAGCCTTTAGCAACATCAGCACCCAAGGCAGAGGTTTGACCTAACTAGTCGGAAGCCTCTACCACAACAACGTCGACGATAGACAGAGGGTCAACCTCTGCTATCGCCGGCGACTGTTTGACAGCAGCCCCCAACCTGATTATGTCAAACAGGGCTTCCTTGGTGGGCAAACCCTGAAGCCCCAAGGAAGCCCAAAGCTGCAATAAATCATCATTAGACACATTAGCAGAAATAACCTCGCCCGGGGGAGGAGGAGGAGCTGCCTCGCTATGGGAGGCAACGCCCTCTCCCGCACCCCGAGGTTGGCGAACACAAGTACGGCCTACGCTACCACTCGACGGCCTCTCGGAAGAGACCGATCGAGTGGGACCTTCGGAGGAGGTTTGGGCTACAGAAGAAGAGTCCTTGGGATTTTCTCTCTTCAAGGAAACCCTTGAAGGAGAAATATCCCGCTTAGACTTCTTCTGCCGGCGCCGTGAAAACCTCTCCCACTGGGAGGTAAACCACTCCCTACACTCACCGCATACTTTATTTCTTTCACACAGTTGGCCCCTGCAATAAGGACATAAGGTGTGAGGGTCTGTGTCCACCGCTGACATAAACGTTCCACAAGGGCGGTCAGGTAAGCCGGGACACTTCTGCATGGTAGAGGCCAACTTCCAAACACACTGAAAAGAAAAAGCAAAAAACAAAGATCAAAGGCTGTCATAAGCGAGGGTGGGAGCAGACACGTCTGATCGTCACCTGAGCCAAAAGCAAAGTGAAGTATTCACAGGTGTGTGAGGGGGGGAGGGGTAGCAAGCTACCCCTCCCTACCCCCTCGCTAACTAGCGAGGGGGTGGTAATCCCTCGTTAAAATTCTAATGGCTCGTCATTTCAGCTACGCCGAAAGTAATACCCATATTAAATAGCGTGGTTTGTATTTCAGTTACGGAACAAATTCAAATTCCATTTGGATATGAATAG
The DNA here is from genome assembly GCF_036898095.1 of Palaemon carinicauda. Lineage (NCBI taxonomy): Eukaryota > Metazoa > Arthropoda > Malacostraca > Decapoda > Palaemonidae > Palaemon > Palaemon carinicauda. Next base: position 63,769,872 of record NC_090759.1, read on the forward strand.
GGGGATAGACTTTAAAAACCTGATAAGCATGCTATTAGAAAATAAAACTAATGGAAGATCATATTAATGTGATTATGCCTATAAAATTAAAATGGGAGAGTCAGGTAAAGATAATCCAAGGCTTATATCTTCCATCAAGAAAGTTAAGGAGTTCCACAGTATCCTGGCTGCTAAATTCTCCTCATAATTCTTATTGAAATCTAACCACAGCTGGCTAGAGAAGACAGTAATCAGACAGCATCATTCACATGAAAGATGGCTGTAAGAAGGGCAAGACTTAGAAGCCAAACAGTAACAACGGAAGGAGTGATCTCAATCACCAAATATGAATTAACACCCTGAATGTCCCAAGTACCCTTGAGAGGAACCAAGGCACAAATGGTCAAATGTGGGTTCCAATTTACTTTATCACTTACCTATCAAATATGCGGCAGCCTTACGAGTGTCCAGCTCAATTTAATTTTAATAAACCAAAGCAAAATGGATTAAGTAAAGCAATCTTTTGTATTGTTTATGAAAGCTTTCAGTCTAATGGTCATAAAAATACCTCATACTATATATTCCATTCAGAACCAAACAAGAAAATCTTACCATGTGTGGATATTTTTCAGTGTCAGTTACATTTATGTCTGTCAGCTTGATGTTCAGGTACTGGTCTACTGAGTGCAAGGTTCCACATATACTGGAAGGCAAAGATATATTTAGTACATAAACAAAATTTCTTATTTCTAGCAATTACCAGATGTTCATATTGTTTATTCTCAAGAAGCCTTTACCCGTACAATTTCAAAATTTCCCATTTTCTTCCCTTCAATAAACATCCAAAACATAATAGAGTTAACAAGAAAGAAAATTAATGCTTCAGGTTTAACAAAATAGGATTTGAAAGATACATAAACACATTTTACCAGAATTGTTTATGGTAAATTTTACTTTCTTACAAAAGCAAAAAAAAAAATTATTTTCAAAAAGTTATAACCCACAAAAAATAGCCTTGTGAATGCAATGATAACCAGAAAACAAAACCCCTTGCTTATTCAGATGTCTGAATCTTCCTTATCTCCTTCAATCCTGATTACTAGTCTATAGCATTTCCTTCATAAAAAAAATCCTCACACACTAATATTGTACTGAGGAAACACCACGAAATTCATGAAAAAAAAAAACTATCAAAAAGTAGTAGTATTGTACTGAGAAAACACTTCACAAAATTCATGACAAAAAACTAATTTCAGAGTCGAGTTAAATTGTTTTTTACCAACTACTGGAACACATCTACATCATAACCAGACGAGTAAAAAAGTAGTGATCCTATCATAACTCACCTAAGGTCATTTTTTAGCTCCACAACGACATCCTTCCCAATAAGGGACTTGAAAAAGGAGTAGAATAACTGAAAGAGAATGCATTCAATAAAAATCTTTGTCTTCACTACAGATAAACATATCCTAACATAATTTAGTGTGAACGTGAAAGCTACCTTAAATTACTGTACAAAGTGTGCCCCTATGATAATTTCCTCCTTGCTTAAAATAATATTGCATACAGTACTATACAGTAGTGTATGAAGTGGGTTTTAGGGCAAACATACACCAGATTAATTTATCTTTAGCACAGTTAAAGATTCCAAATTTTAAACATAACTTCTATTTTTCTTTAAGAAACAAACCTGAGTTCTTTAATTAACATGACAAATTTGAAAGTAATTTGTATTTTTCCTATGATAAAAATCTGTAGCTATTTTATTAGGGATTATCTTAGGCGAAGCTTGAAGAGTAGCCAAGCGAAGTTATCACCTTGTGGAAAATGTTTTCATGTGGCTGATTGAGTATATCGTGTCATGGAGGGAGCTCTCTTGGAGCTATGAGAGTCATGAATAGGTTCTTGGATGATCTGGTTTTGTTGAGCAACCTTCACATCAGACAGATCAGGAGAAAGGCGCACACGTCGATTTTGTTCTACCGTTGTTGGAATACATCTTGCCAGAGAGCCTGAGGGTCTGGGACTGGGAAACAGTAGAGTGGGAGCCTAAAGTTCAGAGATGACACGAACAGATCCACAGTTGGGGAATCCCCCAAAGTCAGGACTTTTTACACTATCAGATGATTCAAATACCACTCGGAGCCCACTATCCGAGTCGCTTTGCTCAGATTGTCTGCGAGCACATTGCTCTTGCCTGGAGTGAAGCGGGCTGATAGGGACACTAAGTGGTCTTCTATCCATCTTAACACCTCCACAGCAAAAAGGCACCACCTTGCTTGTTTACGTAAGCCACTACTGTGGTGGTGTCACTCATAAGCACCACAGAGAATTATGCGCTGGTTCTTTTCAGACTCGGACCAAAGCCCTGAGGCCATGTGGTACAGCATGTGGGGCCACCTCCCTTCTTTCATTGCACCAGCATCAATGAACTTAGATGTCAGGATGCCTGAAAACTTTAAATTAATCAATTAATCAATAATCTTTCATTGCATCCGAATAGAGCATCAATTCCAGGGGAGGGCTGAGAAGGTCTGTCCCTCGGCAGGAGGTTCTCGTCTGTCACCCATCATTGAAGGTCCGTCAGCTGCACTAGTCCCACAGGGATCAACGTATCCAGGAAGTCAAGTGCACCGATTCCACCTGTATTTCAGCCGCCACTGAAGAAATCGAATTCTGAGGCAGCTCTGTTGGGCACTAGATGGGCCAGGAACGACAGGTGACCTAGGAGATGCAACCATTGCTGTGCTAGATGATCTTCCACAGATCAGCCACGAAGTACCCTGCATCAAGGTAACGCCGATAATGGAGGACACCCCAGTGGGAACCCGGAGTTTTGGGTGGGGGAAAACTTAGAGAAAATGATATATAATGGTTAAACAAACCTTTTCTTCTCTATACATTATTTTCTTGGACGTATAATAAATCCATGGAAAACTGCACAAATAATCTGTATCCTATACTACTGGTATATTTTTCATTTCTTTGTGGACATTCTATGAAGCAGTTGTATTGGATCCCTTTCGTTCGTATGTACATGCGTGTTAACCAGTTATAGAACTTCTATGCATAAACTCCGGCCCCCTTTATTTCGACCAATAGGATTATATACTCGTTTTCTTATACGCCCTACTCACGGTTACCCGCGACATTCAAGTATTAGACCCTTCTAATATGACAAATTCGAAGATAATTTGTATTTTTCCTAACCATACAAACCTTAACTATTTACAGAGGGTTACCTTTTAGCGCAGCTGAAATGGCGAGCCATTAGAATTTAACGAGGGTGTATTACCCCCGTGCTAGTTAGCGGGAGGGGTAGGGGAGTGGTAGCTAGCTACCCCTCCCCCCCCTCACACACAGATGAATGCTCACTTTCACTTAGAGGGAGGACTTGTCTTGGGGGACAGGGCTGGCGGGCAAATATGTGTAAATAGCTAAGGTTTGTATGGTTAGGAAAAATACAAATTATCTTCGAATTTGTCATTTGTCCCGTAACCGAAATACAAACCACGCTATTTACAGAGGGTGACTTACCCCTTAGGTAGGGTGGAAAGTCCCCAGCCATACTGGCTTTGGCTTTACCCGGGGACTCAGAATCCGAGGGAGTCTCACTCGAGAAAAGGAGTCCCTGCACCTCACAAGTTCCTTGCTCCGCAAGGAACCATGTGGCCTACGTAAGCTTGTGTGTGAAGGAAGAAGTGTGACCCGTCCTAGGCAGTTGACCTGGAGTTCCAGAAGGAACTCTGGGTTAGGACGTTCCCAATACCACCTCGTCAGGGTATGGGGGACGCGACAGTATTGACTCAATACTTGGAACACAAGGAAGCATGGTTTACCTGCAGGGGTTCGAGGTCAGCTATGCAGAGACCAGGATGCTGCTTCCCCGTAGAGGGGATGATGAAGAAAGAAGTAAGGGCCAGACATACTTCTTTCGTTCATGCAGACTAAAACCTGATAACAATGCCCTCAACCTTCTGCTACCTGTCCAAAAAGGAGCCTGAGATTAGACCAGCTGTTGTGTAGCCACCACAGAGCGATAGAAAACGTATCGAGACTCCTGTGGGTCACGCCCTGCAGGAAGCGGGCTGCGAAGGTCATTAGACGCTTCCAGACTCCAGCTTGTAGCACCTGCGTCACAGAGTAGTATTACTCGAAGGCGAGGGACGTTGCGATGTATCCAACATCGTGCTGTAGGGCAACGTGACGGGGGAGGGTCTGGAGACAGGTCGAGATGAATGTCCTTGAGTCCGGGCTGAAGAGGTATACTGGTGACTCTCCCCCATGTCCTCCTTGTGCTCCCAAATCGGCTGCAACTGAGGACAAACTGCAGCTGTTCCCAGCGCTAACCTCTCGATTCCTTTACTGGCAAGAAAGAGAAGGTCTTGGGACATCAGATACAGAATAGAGACTCGAAATCTTGAATGAATCGGACCGAAGGGCCGGGACCCCAAGATTCTGAGTCCAGCCAACAACTCAGGAGCGAACCTGAATGTTGCCTTCCCCTCTTCCTTAGAAAGGGGGGAGTCGTAAGAGACCAAGAAGATTGCTTACACACTGGCCGTGGCCAGAGTGAGCAGGAGACCCAAGGCGGAATACAATCCGAGGCCTGTCGTAAAGGGTCTTGAGAAGATCTCTTAAAGGACTAAAAGTCCGAGCCATGCTCCAAGTTGGAGGTCTTCCTCCGATTAGGGCAGGGACGATCGTAGCTTCGCATGAGCGAGGATAGATCCAGCGGGCAGGAAAAAGTTATTCCTTTAAGCCTGAAGGTCAGGGAAAGGCTGAGCGACAGGCTTCATTGCCGAGAGCGGAAAGGAGTTTCCTCCCGCCGAAAGGCAATAAGACCGTTATTGCTGGAGAAGAGGCCTCAAGGGAAGAGGTATATCTCCCACGGCACGTACCACCTTATACTCTTCACTTTGCCTGGGAGACCCCTGTGGATGACTATTGCAGATGACGCGACCTCCGTACCGCGACTGTAGCGGGTTGTCTCTTCTTGAGGAGGAGGAGGCGTAGTGTCTCCAGGCATGAAGCCGAAGCGACGCCCCGGTTCGGGAGAGATGTCGCAGTGTGGTTGCTTGAGTAGTCTGCGCCGTGGGAGAAGCTCTCCCGGGAGTTCCGTCAGGGGAAGCAGAGGGTCCAGAAACGGTTCTGCGCATAGTCCCAGTGGAGCTCTCCCATTGAAAGGTTGACAGACAACCTGGTCTTGTTGAGACCCATTGTCCACAGACAAAAAGGAGGGAAGACGCAGGCGTCGAAGTTGTCCTACCATCACCGGAATGCATCTTGCCAGAGTCTCGGGGTCTGAGACTTGGGGGAAGAATAGCGGAAGCTTGAGGTTCCAAGCTGTCGCGATCAGGTCCCCCAGACCAGTACTTGCTGGTTACCCAAGGTCAAAGACCCCCAGGTACACTCTCTCTACGAGGCTCTGCTCGGATAGTCTGAGAGAACATTCCCCTGCCTGGAATGAGAGAATCTCAATCATCCCGGTATCTCTAGTGCAAGATGTGAAGGTGTGAAAATGCGTCCCCTGCTGGTTAGAATACGCCAGAATCATGAAGTCGACGCGCACGGGGCGACTCGGCAGGAGCTGTAGAGGGGCCAGACTAAGGCCCCTAAGCCTGCCTGAATGATGGAGAGGTATCCTTCAGGTCTTGACCATAGGCCTGGACCGGAACATGCCCCCCCCTCCCTTTTCTTTGACGAGTCCGAGAACAGCATCAAGAATGTGGGGAAAGGACGAGAATATCCACTACTGTACCATCAAGAGGCTCCATAGGTCAACACCCATTGCAGGTCTAATAGTTCCGCTGGTCCCATAGGGGCCAGGAAGTCCGGTTAAACATTGCCTGAAGCCACCGGAACTTGGATCGCCCCACATGGAACTTATCCTGAGGCGACCGTTCGGACTATAGACGGGTCAATGAGGAAAGGAGAACTAGGAAACGTTCCAAGGTAGGGCTGAAAGCTCTGCTTGACTGAGAACAGGTACTGCGACTCTCCTCAGTCTTGCCACAGTCAACCGAAAGGAAGGCTCGGAGGATGTGGTAACAGAATCTGGCGTCCCCAGTTGGTCACCCATCCAAGTACCGACGTTGCTTAACCTCGCTGGACGGACGAGAAGCGGGGTTTCCAACGTGGTAAGGCCGTTGACTCAATATCATGACCAGATACTCCAGATGTTAAGGCAGAGGAAGAGAAGGCTCCAAGCAAAATACCATGAGCCCACACTCATGGTAAGCATCCGGAAGCTTGTCCCGGCGCTGAAGAAGGTCGAACCCGAGCCTACCGGAGTTGACCAGCCCTCCAAACAGCAGAGGAGGCGGAAGCCTGCACCTGAGCGGCCAAGAGGAAGGCAGGGAGAGTTCTCTGGGGAAACAAACCTGCTATGCCACGGCGGGATAGCCACACTGCATCATAAGCAGGAATACTTGCAGTCTAGGCTGAATTCCACGAGCACCCTGGAAGATGGATGGAATGGAAACTGAAAGTACCCGTCCTTCCGATCCAGGGTTTAAGGAGTCCTGTCGCCTCGTTACCAGTCTGATCGATTCTGCTGGTCTACGCTGGCCGAAGTTTGTTCGACAAACTTGATCAGGGCTGAGAGGTCGACTACGGACATCCCCTCTCAGATCCTTCCTTACAAGAAAGGATCGACTGAGGAGGCCGGGGGTGAAGCCGTCGATGATCCTAAGGAAGACCTTCGCCTAAGGTATGGATCATTCTGCCCAACCGGGCAACTCTGCTGACGCTATGGCATAGAGGTTCAGAGACACTGAATTCGCTGACAGAGATGGCAGGCGCGATATCCTTGGCTGATCACAGAGATTGTGCGGGAATGGGCATCGGGAAGCTGTCATTCGGATGAGTAACCTTAAGCATCCTCCCAGCGAAAAACCTGCAATCCTAGAGTTCGTGAACTCCTTCTAGGACTATGCCCCCCCGGGGGAGTCTCCCGTGCCATCTGTTCCTGACAGGAGGAAACTGCAATTGGACACCTTGTCCCAGTTGTCATAGCCGATAACTTAGGCCGACGTGGTTGAAAGAAAAGGGCGCTGGAGCCCTGCAGAGTCTGGAAGAAAGCGCCTTGGAGGAGTGAAAACGGAAGTCGATTTCATCCGCACAGCCGCTGTCTAAGTCTCTGTCCTTGGGCACAAACAAACTCTTCTCAAGGATGGAAGGGTGTCTGAGGTCGTCGACCTCCACAGATGAGACACCCGAAGGAAGCCCACAGTCAGCGCGTCCAGATGGTACAACATCGAGCTTGTCCGCAAGTTAGATACTTAACGACGAAAGGCCAAGGTGCCTGAGCTCGAGAGGAGGAAAGTACCCATGACCTTCCTGTAGCTTCCTTGAACCAAACCTCGGGCCGTAACCGAGGAGGGAAAGAACCTGGTAAGCTCCCAGAGGAAGGGGTAAGCAGTCACCCCTTGTCCGATGGAGAAATCTCGAACGGAAAGCCCCCCCGCCAAAAATCCTTCCAGGGAATGACGGGGAAGGGCTAACCCAGGTTCAGGAAAGAGGAGTGTTGCTCAGATCTCCCTTAAGTTTCTCCTATTCTTGCAAGTGCCAAGCTCTGCGTTTACAGGGTGAGGCCGTGTTCTGGAAAAACGCTCCAGAAGAACTTGCCAGGCTGGCCATGCTGCGAAAACCCCATTGGGAATCGAGGTCGCAATCGCCCTGGAGCTCGCGCGACGGTAATTCAAAGATTTTCGCGGGGGCGAACGTGGAAGCGCCCATGCGCGGTAACGCAAACGAAGGTGAGCGAAGGAGCGCAGAAGGAGGGCGAGCGTGGTAGGAAGGGCGAGAGCTGGTGGTCGGCGAGCGATAACCCATAGACGAGCAGTGGATACTGCAAGAAATAAGCCGACGTTTGTGCGAAGAAACACTGTAGGTTCGCGCGACGGAACATAATCCATCTGCACGATGGAAAATCGTTGGTTCGCGCGCGGGCGCACAGGCGAGCGGTCGCGCGGGCGCACAGGCGAGCGGTCGCGCGGGCGCACAGGCGAGCGGTCGCGCGGGCGAGCGGTCGTGAGGGTGGGCAGGTGGATGAGCGCGAGTCCGAGGCGGCGAACGCAAGCGTTAGCGCGATGGCGAGGAAACGCGCTGCCGCGTGGGCGAGGAAGACCGCTGGCGATATGGATCAACAAGCGATCGGTGGTGAGCGCTAACGCATAGGTTGGCGATGGCGCGTTGTGTTATGCCGACGCGATGGTCGAGCAGCATGCGCAGGTGAGCGATCGTGCGTTGGTGAGCGATCGCGATCAGCATGTGCAGGAGGGCGATCGCGCGATGGTGATCAGCATGCGCAGGGTCGCGCGATGGTGATCAGCATGCCAGGGTCGCGCGATGGCGATCAGCATGTGCAGGTGGGCGGTGGCGCGATGGCGAGCAGCCTCTGCAGGTGGGCGATCGCGCGATGGCGAGCAGCATCCGCAGTTGAGGGTCGCGCGATGGCGAGCAGCATCCGCAGGGTAGACGATAGCGCGATGGTGATCAGCATCCGCAGGGTCGCGCGATGTCGATCAGCATCCGCAGGTGTGCGGTCGCGCGATGGCGATCAGCATCCGCAGTTGAGGGTCGCGCGATGGCGATCAGCATCCGCAGTTGAGGGTCGCGCGATGGCGATCAGCATCCGCAGTTGAGGGTCGCGCGATGGCGATCAGCATCCGCAGTTGAGGGTCGCGCGATGGCGATCAGCATCCGCAGTTGGGGGTCGCGCGATGGCGATCAGCATCCGCAGTTGAGGGTCGCGCGATGGCGATCAGCATCCGCAGTTGAGGGTCGCGCGATGGCGATCAGCATCCGCAGTTGAGGGTCGCGCGATGGCGATCAGCATCCGCAGTTGAGGGTCGCGCGATGGCGATCAGCATCCGCAGTTGAGGGTCGCGCGATGGCGATCAGCATCCGCAGTTGAAGGTCGCGCGATGGCGATCAGCATGCGCAGGTGAGCTAGTAGCTGGCGAACCATGTTCCTTCAGAAGTGTTGGAGAACGTTGGCGTGCCGGCTGTAACACACGCGGGCGATCCGGAGATCGCCGAGAGACAGGTGATCGCTGGCGAGCTGATGATCGCTGACGAGCAGAAGGCTACGCGTGGAAGCCTGCGCATAGAAGAAGAGTCCTTGACCCCGCCCTGAACCGAAGTTCTAGATCGCGAGGGCGAACGTGGGCGCACAGGGCGCGTAACAGGAACCAACAGGAACAGCAGGGATGATCATCATGAAAGCGCTGACGAACAGGAGAGCGCTGATGAGCAGAAGAGCGCCTGTGCGCTAAAACTGAGCAGGAGCAGGCGAGAACACAGCAGAAGGGCGCGCAGGGAAACCCTGACACGCAAGGGAAGAACCCCCGTGGGAGGCAACCCTTTGCCCCGAAGGGATCGTTGTCCGCCGGGAGACTGATGTCCGTCGGAAGACCGTTGCCCGTCGGAAGACGAGATCAGACTGCTGTCCATCTGCACCAAGGCGGAAGATCGAGAAAAAGGAGTTGTAGGCTGCAAACGGAGATTCAAAAAGGCGCCTCAAGCACCCTTATAGGGAGATGAGAGGCCCTTACGACGAGGCGGACGGTGGGCCTTACGACGAGGGAGGCCAACAGCAACAGCAACAGAAGAAACCTCCGAAGAGGAGTCTCTATGAGTGTACTCTCTCGCGAACGAAAGAGAAACACTTCGTAGAAGAGACTGGTCAGCCAGTGACCTAAAAGGAGCAATCCTCCGAAGAGGAGCTCCTGCAGTTGCCCAGCCCCTTGAGCGAAACTGCAGGTGTGACCGCTCAGCACCAAGAGCATAGTCGCACGAAAAAAAGGCAAGAGAAGAACCCCCCAAAAGGGGAAAAACTCAAGCCTGGACAGGAAAAACTTCCCTCGGAAGGAAAGTTACCCGCCCAAGGAGGCAAGCCTCCTGAGAGTTCTAAAATGAACTGGAGAGCTGTCCGTCATCACGGGAGTACTTCCAGTAGAAGGAGACACGCCCCTGACGAAAATACAAGGGGGGAGGCAGCAACAGCCGAATCCCCAGGACTCAACAAGACAGCTCACACCTTTGCCATATTACAGAAACAAACTAGATCGGTAACTAAAAAAATAAAACAAATAATATTAGTACACATTCATTCCCCCGGGAAGGCTCCGAAGAGGAATCCCGAGGGAAAGGAAACAAGAATTACACAACAGGCACGTGCCCTCACAACCACTTACACTCACGGAAGGAGAGCTGTAACCAAAACAGAATTATAACAATTATAATTATGCAACTATGTAATTATGTAATTTAAAAATGAATGAACACTAAAGAAAGAACGAAAACCCCGAAAGGAATCGTTCTACAAGCTGAAAAACAAAAAACAACTACAATTACATTCATAACTAATTGAGACAAACGTACGGCGTAGCAACCCCCCCACACGGAAAGGAAGCTACAAGGGCGTAGTAACACATAGTAAAAGGGTGAACGACCACAAGAGAGAGAGAGAGAAAGACATAAGTCAAACTCGATCGCCACCCATAAAATTACGCCGTGGTGGCCTAACTGCCGAGGACTCCATGTAGATATTGTACACTACACACACAACTCTGAAAAGGAAACTTACTTATTTCTATACTCAAATATATAGGCTATACAAACATGAAAACATGTTTACATATATATTGAGTAAATGAAAAGTAAGCGATTAAGTAAAGACAAAACAAACAATGGCTGCCAAGAGAGGACCAAGACAGAGACGACTGTCACAGTCCGAGCCAAAAGTGAAAGTGAGCATTCATCTGTGTGTGAGGGGGGGAGGGGTAGCTAGCTACCACTCCCCTACCCCCCCCCCCCCCCCGCTAACTAGCGCGGGGGTAATACACCCTCGTTAAATTCTAATGACTCGCCATTTCAGCTGCGCTAAAAGGTAACCCTCTGTAAATAGCGTGGTTTGTATTTCGGTTACGGAACAAACCGTATGTATGTATTTGTTGTTGCAATACCCACGTGTACACATTTCTTTTTACTCACAACATTCAAGTATACTACAGGACTTGACGCTCCTAATACCATTTGTATGTATTCATTGAAGCAATACCAACGTGTATATTTCTTATTTTCTCATGTTTAAAGTCATTTCCTCCGTTATTACAACATTTTAATGTATTCATATAAAATAAAATTCATTCTTTCCTTCACTTTATCTTACTAACTGTTCTTCATTCCTGCTTTTTTTCCTGTTATTGCCGTATTACATTCAGTTTTCACATATCAAATACTTTCTTTGAACTAGTTTACCTTTCAAGTTTACTTTACAGACACAGTACTGTTATACCAATGTTTCCGTTAACCAATTATGTAAACGTAAGTATGGAAACTCATATAGGGTGGGTTATATTTCCCCATTCCTTTGTTATCACTTTTAGTGCTTCGCTTCAGTCCTTTCAAAATCCTTTTTATGTGTGTTATCAAGTGTAGCTAACATGTTCCTAAAATCCCATAATGTTATACAGTACCACAAAAATTAGTGCCCAACATGTCGTGCTTGGTTATCTTACAGGGAAGAAAAGCACCTTCGACAGTCTGATAATAAAGCAAGTCAATTTGTTTTTATTGCATTTTAGGATCTGAAATTTTCAGATTTACAAAAATCTGTCGAAAAATCACTTCAAAATACAAACCAACTTAGAGGGGTACGCAGCTCAGCATGTACCGCTAGCCAGTACATAGGAGCTTTATGTTTTTCTTTTTTCAGGAGCGAAGGAAGCATACCGTGAAGCAAGAAACATTAGTTATTCTAAAAAAATATACCGCAAATAATTATTTGAGAAATAATAATCAATCATTGACGTTAGTATTCACAGCTCAACATTACCGCTTTTTGTTTTTATTTTTTTTGCGAGCGAATGGCGAAGCAAGAACCATTAGATTTAGGGGAAAATATTGAACAGAAAATATATGTTTTCCTGTAGTAAATGTGATTTCACCAAATTTGACTTCATTTCAATTACACCCGTTTTAGTGAGTGTAATAGTGGGAAACGAAGTAGTCGAACTGGTTTTCCTGTTTGTTTGCGGTTGAAATGAAGGTCAAATACAATTAAATCATGTTATTTACTACAGGAAAACGTATTTTCTGAGGGTGTATGTATGATAGCGGCCACCTGTATGTATTTTTACGTATAACTTAGAATACAGCAGTGTAAGGTGGGGTCCCAGGGGGGGCGTTAGTCTCCACGTCAGGTAAGTAGGTAAGGACACGGCCTGTAGGTTAGGTTAGGGGGGTGAGGAGTTTACGTTAGTTGATGTTCATTTTTAACCCACGCAGTAGGAACAGGCCGCTGATATACAAACGCACAATTTTCTGTTCAAAATGTTTCCCCATCCGTAAATATAACTTTACTAGCCAAGGCTACAGACAACGTAGAAACCGAGATGGAAAATTTGCATTTTCTCTGTTCACAGAAGGACTGGTGTATCGTTCTACAAAATTTCTCTTCAAAATAAATAACACGTATCCCATGACATTTTCCATGGTTTCACTTGTATGGCCCATAAGCATTTACAACATTTTACAGTAGTTGCATCAAACTAAAACTTTACCAACCACCTTATGAAAGCCTTAAAATAAAAGGAACAGATTGTTCGCATAGTAAGATAATAATAAGGAATAAAATTAGGTAAAGTTTTACTGTATTACAGATTCTCATTTCGAACAGAAAATATGTTTTCCTGTAGTAAATGACGTGATTTGACCGAATTTGACCTTCATTTCAACCGCAAACAAACAGAACAATAATACCTAAAATTACCGACAGGAATTAAAATACGTGAGCAAAGAGTAGCCTGAGCCACCTAGACCTACCGGTACAGGTAGGCTACGCAAGATAAGGTTACACAATATTTAGCCTAAATTATGGTAGGTTTCTTAAATCTAGCCAAGAATACTTCATTTCATAACAAATCACGTCTAAGCTATCTTTAAATTTTATTGAAAACCCCAATGAATCCTCGTCTAGGCCAACGTGCGCAGATGCGGCATTTCCCAACTTCAGAAATGTTTGGCAGGAATGATTAAAATCTAATATTTACTACGTCCAAATGTAAAATAAAATGCTATTTCGTATACATTCTTACCATGCTTTCCTCGACAACTTAAATTTCTATCAATTTTCGACCTGATGCTGTTCTATCACACAAAACAAACACTTAATCACGTCTTTCAAGTTTCAATGTAAACGTACTGTTGGTGTCAACAACGTTTCTTTAGTAATGGCTCTCAGTATCGGTAATACAATTATGTTAAAATGAGAGTTATTAAATGTATTTAAGTAATTTAATCACATTTAAATGTATCAATATACAAAAATATTATTCAAAAAGACAAAACTATATCTTTGAAGTGTCATTTTGAAATCCAGTGAGAAGTTATACTTTTATTTCATAAGAGAAACTACTTCAATACCCGACAGAAAAGATACGATTTTTTTCTCTTTAATTATCTAAAACTAATTGATCATTACCTACAAGTATATATTATGTTGATCCATAACATTATCAATTCTGTTGATAGATTGCTAAAAGAAATATAGAAGAATGTCAAATCAGAGCCCGTGTGGAAAGTGCTGGATTGAAATTATATTAACTATGTGAAATTCAAAAGTCCGCTGGTAATGGTAGTTTCATATTTTGGGGAGCCTGATGTACTCAACAATTCACATTAAAATAGTCAGTCATTAGATGTCCTTTAACTATTGAATTTGACTTCACATTACATATGTAACATAACGATGAAGGAAATGTGCATCTAAAAATAATAACCGAAAAAATAGATAAAGAAGATTAAAAACTTAAGAAGTTTGTTTTATCTGTAGTATGTCTTTGTGAATAAGAGCAAATGATTTAACTCATGTGAATTTTTTATGGTCAGTGTATAAATTACAAATGTTGATAGGGTAATACTGGGAGAAGAAATGTTGCAAAAATGTAAAAGAATCATACTGTAATACACAACTGTAGTAGTCTTAAATAGTTGATCTTTTGTAAGAAAAAAATCTTCCTTTTCAACTTAGTCTTCGTGGTTCACTTACAATCAGCTACCAGTTGTTCCACTGGCAGAATTATATTTATTTGTCAAGTAAGGGTTTAAGTTTATGATAACTTGTTCTTCCGTATTAGTTTTTCCTTGATATATATGTATTTGGTCTATTTTCAACGTCTCCATGACTGCTTAATGGTGTGTTTTAAGTTTTCACATAAAGGTGGAAGTTGGTAAAGTGATAAGGAAACTTGGAAGTGCATAGTAACCACATAAGCAAAGTGGTGGGCCGTTGAAAGGAAAAGACTCGTCCTCTGGGCTGAAATTAAAGAGCTATCAATGTTGTCTGCTGTGCAAATCCGCATAAAATTGGGAACCCGTGTAGGACCTAAGAAACTTTAAATATACTGTGTGACAGCATTTAGAGGCCTACCTTTTACGCTGTATGAAAAAATATTCGTATTAGGACACGCGTATTACCTGTACTACGAATAGTTATCACTGCCAGGTAAGTCCAATACTGTAATTATTATTTACCGCCATCGATTTCTACAGCATGGTTACCCCCCCCCCCCTCTCTCTCTCTCTCTCTCTCTCTCTCTCTCTCTCTCTCTCTCTCTCTCTCTCTCTCTCTCTCTCTCTCTCTCTCTCATCAAATGGTAGATCCACGGTAGTGATAGTATGTCACAACTCATAAATATTTAAGTCATGCATTGTTAATCTTTTGCCCTAATGTTTTCGCATGACATTAAATTGCAATTACGTAATTATTATATTTCAATTTGAGAAAAAGAAATATGTAATAAGCCTAGTACTATAAACTGCAACTGGTCGCCGGAAATTTGCGTATTGAAAGATTTCCTTTTGAAATTGAGTAAGAGACGCATCTAAATAATGAAGGGGGGGGGGGGGGTTGGCGTCGTCGGTAGGACCTCATTGCCAAGACCCATTTAAATGACTTTGACTTTGAAATTGAAATGTCAAAAAGTGCATAGTAACAGAGACGACCATCGCTGTTTCTGCCCCCTTAGAAATATATCACTGATAGTCTTTTCATATACTTTTTCATATATTTCAATAGTGAATTCGTCTCGGATTTGGAGATTAGCGATTATCCTTACTAAAAATTACATTATCCGATATCTGTTTTGTTAACATTTTGTCCAAAATAAAACCGAATTAGCATAGAAAAAAAAATCAGTTAGTCACGAATGCAACGTTGGTGTAATCAAGGAATTTTTGTCAAATTAATACAAGACTTAGGGAGTTTTGGAACATCAGTCTTTCATTTTATGATGTGTTTCAAAATTGAAATAAACAATCGATTTATTGATTGCTTTGAAAACTCGATTAGACTCCCTCATGAAAGGGCAGGAAGAAAACATTATAGACCTTGGAATTACATTGTAAGGATAGAAGTCGCATTTAGGAAAATGGTCTTTTTGATTTCTCATGATGGGTCATTCTACATATCTTAATATTCAATTTAGCTTTAATAAGGCTCAATACTGCACAGTATTTTAGAAGTTTTATTACCTCCGCCAAGGAGGTTATGTTTACTAGTCGTACTCGGGTTATTTAATCAATTGTCTGTGGACAGGACTACGCCAAAACTGCTCAACGGATTTTGACGAAATTTTCACCAAAATATATAAAAGAATGCCTGAACAAACTAGAACTTGAAACAAATGTTACCATGAGACACACGAGTGACAAACATAGAATCCCATTAAATTTTGGAGATGGTCCGGATCCCGATTTGCATTTTTCACAATTTAAAAGAACAGGATTACGTCAAAACTACACAACGGATTTTGACGAAATATTCACCACAGATAGATCTTATGTCATGGACGAACCCAATAAAATTTGGAGATAATCCGGATCAAGATTTGCATTTTTCGCAATTCTAAAGATCGGGATTACGTCAAAATTAATCGGCGGATTTTGACGAAATTTTCACCACAGATAGATCTCGTGTGTCATGGATGAACCCAATAAATTTTTTAGATGATCCGGATCTAGATTTGCATTTTGCACAATTTTGATGTTCGGGGTTACGTCAAAATTAATAGACAGATTTTGACGAAATTTTCACCACAGACAAATCCTAGGTCATGGACGACCCCATTAAATTTTGGAGATGATCTGGATTTGGATATATTTTCTAGATCTGGATTTCCATTTTTACCATTTTAAAGATAACGTCAAAACAAATTGATGGATTTTGACGAAAAGTCCACCACAGGTAGATCTTGGGCCATTAACTTTGGCGGAGGTTAGAAATGTCTGATTTCCCTTGTTACAGCTGTGACTAATTTGTGAAAAGATTTTCTTAATTAAGTAGATGAATTGGTGGAACATCATAAGCTCAATCTTGCAGCTAATGGTTTTTACGTTGTACGGGTCGATATAAGTATCTTTTTATAGTTCCTATATGAAAAATAAATTTTAATATTGTTACTGTTCTTAAATTGTTTTATTTTAATTGTTCATTACTTCTCTTATTTATTTATTTTCTTATTTTTTCCTCCCTGGGCTATTTTTCCCTGTTGAAGCCCTTTGGTTTACAGCACCCTGCTTTTCCATTATCATCATCACAGCGTAGTTCAATCAGTACAGGGGTAACCCTTTCCTAGGGTAGGCACCTTTATCACTTCTGCCCTTCTACTAAGTTTTGTAGCTTCCCAAGTTGTACTTCGACAGATTATAATAGAAAGGATTGCAGTAATCAATCCTGGCAGTGGCACAGTTAATCACAAATATTTAACAAAATATTCATTCAAATATTGCTTTATAAAAGCGATTTTTCAGAGGTGATATCCAACGCTTCCTACTACAGTATCAATTTGAACAGTGAGAAACAAATTAGTCCTGTCATACAACTAGATCGCGATATCTACTAGATATCTTATGCACTTGGTGTTTTTGTAGTGCAATGCCTTTAGATTGTATGAAAAG
>NC_090759.1:63791818-63804318 GCF_036898095.1 Palaemon carinicauda
CACCTTGCAGATATTTGCAACACCAGCCCCTTCATAACCAAATTTCAATCTAGGCTAATATTTGCCTGATGCTGTAACCAGAAAATGGACAGCAAAGCTGTTCGAATTAATCTGTAGTTGAACGAAACATATATTCGCTTTAATCTCCACTACTATCCTTTAGCTGATATGTGGCGGATTGCCTTCAGGGGTGGGGAACCCTTTTTTGGATGAAGGCCATCTTGCAATTCCTCAATGCTCCTTAAGCCGCCTAGAATTTTGTTGGTGATTTTATCCTCCAAGTAATTTATCAGTAATCTAAAGAAAGAGTGACAGGTTTCTAAAAATTTAAAGCATTACAATTTCAAATATTTGAATTGAGTACTCTTTATACAAGTAATCAGTAAATGAATTATATTGAAGACTAAATTTCAAAATATTTCATTCAAGTTTGGGTAGTTTTCAAACTACAGTAAGTAAATGAATAATATCGAAAGTATGTCATTTTCAAATTACTTTAGTTAAGCAAGTAGGTTCTTTGTATTAAAGTGATAAATAAAATAATATTAATCTTTTGGAAAGGATAGCTTATAAATATCAACAATATAACCTTTTCAAATATTTTATATTGGCAAGTAGGTACTTTTTAAACAATCACATCTCATAAAATGCAACATCCCAGTAAAAAAATGTATCTGTTTTAACACACTTAGCGGTTTTCATAAAAAAAAAAAAATCAATTATTTGCTTTCTTAAGATGTTCAATAAATCCCTAGTTTTTAGCCATCATAGCTGGAACACCATCAGTGCATAAATTATTATAATAAGGAAGTAAAATTTAGTCATCCTTTGTGACATTACTTATTGAAGTTGTTAAAATGTCTGTTTCTTCTTTTCCTTGCGTTAAGGTTACCTAAGGGAAGCTGTTTTTCATACTATCAAAACTCATCAGTGAAAGCACAAATAAAATATTTTTTATGCCAAAAATCTGGAACCTGTTGACTCATCTAAAACTAACATAGATCACAGTGAGGAGATGTACAAAACAGGAACTCTCTCGTCCATCATACGTTAAATCACTCACTCACTGCAACTAGCAGTTTTTCCTTGTCAGCTACAACAGCTGTTGCAGCTGACAAAGAAAAACTGCTAGGATTCATTGAATTCAAGGAAAAATTGCTTCCATTCTCTGGGAGGTACATCACTGAACAAAAATCTAATATAGTCTGTGTGTACTTATTTGTATGTGTGTACATATAGTGGAATGATATCAAACACACAATATTCAGTGTTAAAGCAGAAATCGACTACACATACTGAACATATATCAAAGGCCGTAGAAGCCGCATTTGATGGTCCAGAAGGCCATATGCGGCCTTAAGGCCGCAGGTTCCCCATCCCTGCACGGTCTTTTGCTTCCCTCGTGACATTTTACCACTACATTATATTTTTTTCTATTGATGTTTATGTTATACAGTATAAAGTTATTAGCCCGTACCCACCGAGAGGTGGGCGAGTGCTATTGTTTAGGTAGATTTTTTTGCCTGTGTGGTTGTCTGTATGTTTGTTAGTCTGCTTGCTTGTTTTTGGTCATTATTTTTTATTACAACTTTACGGAAAAAAATTGCTAGACCAATTTACTTGGAATTTTGTAGAGAGATGCAGTATGACACACAATAGACCCCCATTAAAACTTGGATATCATCCGGTAAAATTTCAAGGTCACAGTGACCCGAAAAGTCAGAATCTATTTTTTCTATAAATCCGTCAAATGTCCGATTTACATAAAACCAAGACCATAATAATTTCCGGTGCCAAAAATATAATTCAATATATCAAAATAGTGAAAATGCTTAGTTTTGCCACTTGGTAGTTTAAAAGTTCAAAGGGGTCGAATTTTCAAGGTCACCCAATTTCAGAGAACCATAGTTCTCAAACGAGTACAGGTACAGACTCGTTTACTGGATGCCAGAAAACCTCTAATCAATCAATCAATCAATACACACTCGTTTTTATATTATTGACAGATAGGTCATCACATATGGTTTTTTAAGATGACGCCATGATCTTTGACCTGTGACATAAAGAAATGACGCTATGATCTTTGACCTGTGACATACACAAGATCAGATTCAACATCACCTGATTTAAAATAAGTTCAGATTCACACTTGATTACTATTATTGACGGATGCTAAAAAAAAAAAAAATTAAATCAATTGGTAGTTATCGTGAAGGTTCACGTGTGAGGGGGTGGATTTTCCTTGTCTGACTCCACTTGTTGGTCTTGTTTGACTAGATATCTTCCATGTGGATCTCTCTCTCTCTCTCTTCTCTCTCTCTCCTCTCTCTCTCTCCTCTCTCTCCCTCTCCTCTCTCTCTCTCTCTCTCTCTTTATGTTGCAAATGAATTATTTGAGTAAAGAAACAGGATAAAAATTGTTTTGTTTTTATCTCGTTTAAGGCTGTTTAGTTCTCTCTCTCTCTCTCTCCTCTCTCTCTCTCTCTCTCTCTCTCTCTCTCTCTCTCTCTCTCTCTCTCTTTATGTTGCAATGAATTAGTTGAGTAAAGAAACAAGATAAACATTGTTTTGTTTTGATCTCGTTTAAGACTACTTAGGTCTCTCTCTCTCTCTCTCCTCTCTCTCTCTCTCTCCTCTCTCTCTCTCTCTCTCTCTCTCTCTCTCTCTCTCTCTCTCTCTCTCTCTCTCTCTCTTTATGTTGCAATGAGTTATTTGAGTAAAGAAACAGGATAAGCATTGTTTTGTTTTGATCTCGTTTAAGGCTATTTAGTTCTCTCTCTCTCTCTCTCTCTCTCTCTCTCTCTCTCTCTCTCTCTCCTCTCTCTCTCTCTCTCTCTCTCTCTCTCTCTCTTCTTTCATGTTGACAAATATTTTTCTATTTTAATGTGAAGGAAATGGCTGAGTGATTGTCCTGTGGAATTTAAGTCTTCTTTTGTACCGTCGATATGTAAACGATACATTTTTACTTTTCAAAAATTTAGATCACATGAACCAGTTTTTAGATTATTTAAATATAAAGCATCGTAACATAAAATTTACAAAAGAAAATGAACAGGATGATACTTAGCCTTTTCTCGATGTTTTGGTCTCTCGGAAAACATAATACCTTTGAAACCTTGGTATTTCGAAAAAGCACTTTTACAAAACACTCATTTTTTAAGCTCAGAACCAAAAATCTACAAAATTAATTCGATAAAAACACTGTTATATAGATGTTATCATTTATGTTCAACTTATCTGGGGTTTCATGAGGAAAAAAAAAATTTTAAATTATTTTTTATTAACAGTGGGTTCCCTCCGAACCTCTATTACAATCAAGTCAAGAAATATTTAGGTAAAATTTACAGTCAAAATTTAACAATTCAAACGGTCAGTAAGAAAAGGTTATATGTCTCCTTTCCGTACTATGGTTGTTTCGGAGAGACTAAGAACAGAGGTTATGAGTGTTGTGGGGAAGTGTTATCCCCACATAGATTTAAAAACTAATTTTTACGAACAAGTTCTCAGTTGGCTCACTTCTTAAATATAAGGGAGTCTACCTACTCCCTTGTGTTCCGGTGTCATATGCACTTTTCAATGTGCACTCTGTAATGAGTGCTACACTGGAAGCACATCTAGACAACTTCAGTGTAGGATTTCGGAGCACATGGGGAGATCTTTACGAACCAATATACCTTTAAATAAGAAACCAATTTCAGCTATTAATGACCACGCATTTAAATCTGTTCATGACATTTCTAAGGAAAATTTCAAAATTACAGACAGACATAGTAGCGTCAGCCAACTGAGAATCTTGGAGTCTTTATACATTTTCAAGACAAAACCCAGCTTGAATGAGGGCTTACCTGTTCAGTTGCCGGTGACCCATTGATCCGTCTGGTCTGTGGGTTGCTGCTCTGGATGGGTGGTCATCGTCTCCTGCGGGTGACTAGGTATATTAGTTATTGAGTCTTTTATATAGTTATATGTGTAATGTCTTTTATATGGTTTTATGTTCCTTGATTGGTTTGATTTTAGAGCTAGTTGGTCAGTTCATGAAAGTATATCTTCCTAACTATGTACTTAGGATGATTTTTATTAATTTTGTTAATTTTACATAATGATAATTGCAGATAGGCTGAGGATGACATAAGTTATGTCGAAAGCTCCCAAATAAAGAAGATGATACCAGCATTGACTATTTTATTTCTACTTATTATAAGATTGGTTTAGAATTTGAAGTTACCTTTGATTTTAGCGCAGTAGTAATTAATAACAACAATATGTTAACACTGTAAAAGCTAGGCTTACCCTGCTGATATCCATATATAAATCAAGATAATTAGGAGACTTTTGAACATTAGTCAAAGGGTATTAAGCCTAAAGCATTTTATGACCTTGGCACGCAGTCCTCCATCTCCCAGTACCACAGACCCACCTGTGTGTAGCATTATCCCCCCCTGCGTGTCCAGATCCCACTCCCACTTTACCCCTCGGTCCATATCTAACTACTGTAGCTTTACCTCGCTAGAGCACACAAAAAGATAGCAGTTTTGTGCGTTCGCTGCTGTAGGGCGGACTTGTCTATGGGCACCTCGGAACTTAACGTTAAAACGAAGAGTCTAAAGGTTGAAAGACGTATTGGTATGTTGGTTTAATGTATATTTATACCCTCCTGGCTTTGTCTCTAGCTGTGGGTCATTGCCGCTTGCCTCGGTCTGTTATGGTTCGTTGTAAGTTTTTTGTTACTTTCATGGTTTTACCCGAGTCTTGAGTTGGCATTGATTTTTAGGTAAAAAACAAAAACTCATGAATGAGTTTGTGTACTAGGTAGATTAAATATGGTCATCCTTGTTTAGTATGGCAGGTGAAGTCCTCATTTCATAAAGAGCTTTTCGAAAGGGGCATTGATTACAACAGAAAATTACTTGAGGAGTTTGACGAATGTCTCATTGCTGAACGGGTGCAATAGTTCAACATTTCCACAGACGTTTTTACCGGAGGTAAACTCGGAAAAGTATATATTTCCTTATCTTGTTTATTTTACTTGTGGTGAAAAAATACGAGCTATCCGACATAATTCACGGTTACTGGCGTACTGTATACGCTAATTCTTTCTGTATGGGGATACCTTAACGTGGCGAAAGGGTTTGTGCGTTGCCATGATCAGCAAAGCTGTGCTAGTCATGGCATCCATACTAGGTTGGTTTACTGTGGTGCGACCAGACTAAAGTCTCTCACCATCACCAATCGCCATTGGCTAGTGTGTTGAAGAAAGCTGGCCAAAACCCCAGACATGAATAAGGACATGTCTGAGGACTTTGTCCTACATTGAACTAAAAACAACTGCATTTGTTGTTGTTTTGGTTGTACTGTATACACTATATTCCAAACAGTGCTTGTGATTGTAATTTAAGATCCTCCAGGCTCTTATACATAAAACAAGGAAACAAAAAGCTGAAACCCTTGATTGTCTTTGTTACTAAAGGTGATGGAGGGAGATATTCGACGTAGAGCTCATTGTTTATCTAGTAAATCTATTGTATAAGAGAAGTGAACGTAGGAGAAAGCCAAAGACAAATAAATGAAGATAGTTTTTAGACTCTCTCTCTCTCTCTCTCTCTCTCTCTCTCTCTCTCTCTCTCTCTCTCTCTCTCTCTCTCTCTCTCTCTCTCTCTCTCTCTCTCTCTGTATTTATACTTATCAATTGAAATTTAAAGATGGGGTCATAAATTCTGCATTAAGATTTTATTCTTTATAGAATATTTAATGATTATGTAAAAACGATAATGCGATAATGTATATATATATATATATATATATATATATATATATATATATATATATATATATATATACAGTATATATATATATATATATATATACAGTATATATATATATATATATATATATATATATATATATATATATATATATATATATGTATATATATATATATATATATATATATATATATATATATTATATATATATATATATATATATTTATATATATATATCATGTATGTGTGTGTGAAATAACATTGCCGTTTTTATTTAGTCATATATATATATATATATATATATATATATATATATATATATATATATATATACTGTATATATATGTGTGTATATATGTATATATATGCATATATATATGTATACATATATATATATATATATATATATATATATATATATATATATATATATATATATATATATATATATATATATATACTGTATATGTATGCATGTGGTTGTATATATATGTGTATATATATAGATATATATATATATATATATATATATATATATATATATATATATGTGTGTGTGTGTGTGTGTGTGTGTGTGTGTGTGTGTGTGTGTGTGTGTATGTATGTAATGTTTGCCTAAATATTTAATAGTGTTTGTAAACTTTTAATACTTGCTGACAGTGGTAATACTTATCATTTTTGGTTAATATATAATTTTTTTCTGTCTATTTAGGCATCTACTTCATCCCCCACAATGAAGACCAAAGAGATTGCTCGTGACTTGGTGCGGGATGACCTAGCTAACTCGAAACCAGCCTCAAATTTGGCTTTCAATGAAGAGGTAAGCTTATTATTATTATTATTATTATTATTATTATTATTATTATTATTATTATTATTATTGGTAGTGGAGTAGTAGTATTGAAAACTTATGATATTACGTGACAAAATCTACGGAAATAAAATGACATTTCATGTCGTAAATGTTCAAGCATCATAATCATTATTAATTATTTGCTCCTTGGCAACAAAGGGAGTCCAGTTTGTTTTGGTGTCGAAAAATCTAACATTTTAATAAATTTTAAAGCTACTCCTCAATAGAGTTAAAAGAACTTACAAACACTATATATATATATATATATATATATATATATATATATATATATATATATATATATATATATATATATATATATATATATATATATGTATATATATATATATATGTGTGTGTGTGTGTATATGTATATATATGTGTATATATATGTATATATATATATATATATATATATATATATATATATATGTATATATATATATATATGATGAATTTTGCACAATTAAACGTGTTTTTTTCATATTTCAAATAAGCCATATATATTAATACATTAAAGTGTGGATTCTCTTAACGACTTTGGGATCAGAGCCCCAGGCAAAATCACTCAAAGACATAGTATTTGACCGGCCGGGTTTCGAACCCGGGTCCAGGATACTTGTATGACATTGACCTTACGGCTAAGTGGTAAGGTCAAGAGAATCCACATTTTAATGTATTAATATATATGGCTTATTCGAAAGATATATATATATATATATATATATATATATATATATATATATATATATATATATATGTATATATATATATATATATATATATATATATATATATATATATATATATATATATATATACATGTGTGTGTGTACATATATGATGAAAATCAACACTTTATCGTGTTCAATAGAAATATATTTCTATCTCACATTGGGGTTGAACCTTAGTCTCTACTAATGACAGACAAGGTAGCTACCAATCAGATTAGCAGGAGCCATAAAAAAAGTGTCAACGCAAGTGCGAACTACACTACAGGTATTACCTGGTGAGACCACTGCCTTACATAACAGCGTGATTCCCCAAAACCTCCTGACTCGTCAGCTTACCAACTTGATAGCATTTAAATCGAATTATCCTTGATAAGCAAATCAATTAGGAAAATCAACACAAACTTGATAGCATTTAAATCGAATTATCCTTGATAAGCAAATCAATTAGGAAAATGAACACAAACTTGATAGCATTTAAATCGAATTATCCTTGATAAGCAAATCAATTAGGAAAATGAACACAAACTTGATAGCATTTAAATTGAATTATCCTTGATAAGTAAATCAATTAGGAAAATCAACACAAACTTGATAGCATTTAAATCGAGTTATCCTTGATAAGTAAATCAATTATGAAAATCAACACAAACTTGATAGCATTTAAATCGAATTATCCTTGATAAGTAAATCAATTATGAAAATCAACACAAACTTGATAGCATTTAAATCGAATTATCCTTGATAAGTAAATTGATTATGAAAATCAACACAAACTTGATAGCATTTACATCGAATTATCCTTGATAAGTAAATCAATTATGAAAATTAACACAATATCGCATTCAATATTAATGATCTACCACCCCTCTTATAGAACGACCCCTAGATTCGTCTTCCTTTAAGGCTACTGGCTGCCACGCCTTTCATTTTTAGAGCCTAAAGTTCGATCCCAATGAGAGGAAAGTATTTCCTATTGAACACGATATTTGTTTATTTTCATCATATGTTGACTTATTAGAGCTAAGATCAAATAGTGCCAGTTGGGCCAGGTGGTGGGTTAGGAAGTTGGATAAAACTCAGGTATGTTGGACATTGGTCTCTCAAGGTAGTTCCTGAAATGCAATTAGCGCTTAGATTCCAACATTTATTATTTATTCCGCTTTTCATTTAAGTAGTCTAAGGATCTATCCCAATTTAGGGCATATATATATGTATATGTATATATATATATATATATATATATATATATATATATATATATATATATATATATATATATATATATATATATATATATATATATATATATATATTATCCCTTTCTGAGTGAAGTCACCTGAACGTGATGAAAGGTTTGTTTATCGCCATGATCAGCAAAGCTGTACTAGTCATGAACACCTATACTATTATTTCTTAAAGGTTGGTTTGCTATGTTCAATCAGACTAAAGTCTCCCACCATCACCAATTTGCAGTGGTCAGCAATGAGATGGAAATTAATAGCCCCCATGGTCCCAGAGCTGGCCCATATGACTACAATTTTAAAATCTAGTTCAAGCTATTACTTCAGATATAATGGGAGGTTGGGCTGTGGCACCCCTAGCAGTACCAGCTGAACTCGGTTGAGTCCCTGGTTAGGCTGGAGGAACGTAGAGAGTAGAGGTCCCCTTTTTTTGTTTTGTTTCATTTGTTGATGTCGGCTACCCCCCAAAATTGGGGGAAGTGCCTTTGGTATATGTATGTATGTATAATAGTCCTGAGAATGATACAGGAAGTTTCCTTAGAATTTTGCATATGCAAGAGAAGAGAGTCAATATAGATAAGACTCCAACGACGAACTCCCCTTTTTTCTTCTAGTTTGTTCTGCAAACTCTTAACTTCTACCTCAGAGTGTAGATGTAGGGTTTGCTTAAAGTTGCCCTTGGGCTCTGAATGGTCTCACAGGACCTAGCACTGGGTTATAAAGCCCAAGTTCCTCGAGTCTAAAAATAACAATTATTGGAAATAGGAAGTCCTGATTGCTATTATTGGAAATAAGAATAACCAGTAATTACTCCCAATTATAGTTATTAAAATTATTTTAAATAAAGCCTAATCACCCAAGTTTGAAATAAGAAATCCTGTTAACTATTACCTCAAATGAAAAAAGAATTGGGCGTGTGTATATTTTACATACACGAGTCTTTCACAGATATTTCAAACTACAAGAACAAAACAAAAGATTATGAATTCAATGTTTATATAATCAACGCATAAAAGAATTATATCTCACATCAAAATCATGATTTCTACTGACACCCAAGAATGAGAAAATGTTCCATTGGCCGATGTCATCATACCCTTAGAGCGTTTTTATACGATTTACTATTGTAAGAGAATTATCAGTATTCAGTCATCGTTGTAAGTGGGTTGTTTATCGCCTATTTATAGAATTATCTTGTCACGGCTGTAACGGTATCACTTGTAAAAGTAAGGGGGATTCCAAGAATGTGGTTAAAGCGTTCATAATCTTTTCGTAATAGATTTCGTGTATTAAGGCTGTTATATTCCTCGCCGTTGAGATATATATATATATATATATATATATATATATATATATATATATATATATATGTATACATATTTACACATACAGATATATACACACATATATATACATATATATATATATATATATATATATATATATATATATATATATATACATATATATATATAATATATATATTTCATATATATATACATATATATATATATATATATATATATATATATATATATATATATATATATATATGCAAATATATAAACATATATATATATATATATATATATATATATATATATATATATATATGCAAATATATAAACATATATATAGACATATACACATATATACATATATACATATATACACATATATACATATATATGTATATATGTATGTATATATATGTATATATGTATATTATATATATACATATACATATATATACACATACATATATATACACATATACAATATATATACATATATATACATATACTGTATACATATATATACATATATACATATATATACATATACATATATATACACATATGTATGTACATATACTGTATACACACATACACACACACACATATATATATATATATATATATATATATATATATATATATATATATATATATATATACAGTATATATCATATATATATATACATATATATATATACACATATGTATATACACATATATACATGTATACATACATATATACATGTATACGTACATATATACATGTATACATACACACACACACACATATATATATATATATATATATATATATATATATATATATATATATATATATATATGAATAATATCACCAGAGTTATAATAAATCATGTTTATTACTGAGCTTTCGGAAAATCTATTTCCATCATCAGAGCCTAAAAAGTAGAATACTTTGTTTAAGTTAAAACATAGTTTGATGAATATTTAAAACGGAAATTTAAAACGAACACACTAAAACTTTTTTGAAAAAAAAAATGAAAATAATTTAAAACTATAAAATCAATCTAAATACACATTAAAAGATCAAAGCGCCAGAGCTATAAAATCACATAAATAAAAATTAAACACAAGTTAGTTCATATGTTGTCTGGCCCAGGTTTGGTTGAAGTTGGTGTTGAAATATTGCCTCCATTATCACTAGGTCGAGGTTACTCAGCGAAGTGGCTAAGATGTTAAAATTCTCCTTGGACATTGGGTGGTCCTCACTTATGCAATGGTCTCTGATAGCTGAATGGGGTGGTTTAGTCATATAATTACCCGTTCTAGGACAACGGCCTAAGTGCTCAGACAATCTTGTAATGCATCATTTATTGGGAAAAGGGAGAGACATTACCGTGCAAGATTGTGTGAGCACTTGGGTCTTTCACCTAGAACGGGTAATTATATGACCATTCCCCAAGTGAAGACCACCCAATGTCCAGGAGAATTTTTCCATCTTGGCCACTTCGCAGAGTCTCTTCGACCTAGTGATAATTGAGGCAATATTTCAACAACTTAAAACAAACCTAGGCTGGGCAATGTTCATCAAATAGACTTACATTGCGTGCCTAGATACAGTATATTCATCTATTTCATTTCCGTAATAAATTTGTTTAGTCCATAGAAGAGAATCTTGGATTGACAATAGTTTTTTTTTTTAACTTTTAAAAATGCCGAGCTGACTGTCATCATTATCAACGTCAGCCGTTGATAGTCCACTGCAAGATAGAGGCATCGGACATGTCCTTCCAATCCCGTCTGTTTATGATCTTTCTATACCAGTCTATACCCGCACATTTTCTTAGCTTGTCAATCCAACGTCTTCTCTTCGTTTCCCTGCTTCTTTTGCAACCTCTAGGGACACATTTTGTTATTCTTAATGTATATCTATTATCTGTCATTCTTATTATATTTACTGCCCATGTCCGTTTTTTTTTCATACATGTTAGAATATCCTGTACTTTAGTTTTGCTCTCGTATCCAAGTTGCTTTCTTTTTTTTGTCGCAGTGGTGTACCAATAATTATTCTTTCCATAGCTCACTGAGTTGTAACTAGCTTATGTTCTAATGCTTTAGTAAGGCTCGAAGTTTTTTTAGAAAAAGTGGCACATTGCGTTTCATATTCCCATTTTGTTTACCGAAAGCTCTCCAACCATGCTTATCCTTCTTTTAATCTGGGTCTCGTGGCTTGGGGAAATACTTACTGTCTGTCTTCAGTACATACAGTATATCCATTAACAATCTCTAGAGGTTCGTCCATAACCCTTATTTGAACATTATCTGAATTTCACTCATGTTCATTTTCAGTTTACACACACACACACACACACACACACACACACACACACACACACATATATATATATATATATATATATATATATATATATATATATATATATATATATATATATATATATATATATATATTTATGTATATGTGTGTATGTGTGTGTGCCTGTATATAATGAATATTCTCAAATATCAACGAGCTGACTTACATAAGACAATCAAGTGTTGAGAAGGAATAGGGTGTAGACTTATAAATCTTATATCATGTGGCTTGCATTCTCTCTCTCTCTCTCTCTCTCT
>NC_090759.1:63809318-63814318 GCF_036898095.1 Palaemon carinicauda
GGCGGAAAATCAAATTTTGAAAATGGTTTCTTACAGATGCAATAATAATTCCAATATCACCACCACTAGTGCAAATATTATTATTTAATTTTTTTCAGTAATTTTTCTTTTACAAAATGATAAAATGTGGCTTTTGATAGCTACTTAAGCATTCTACTTACAATTCAGAGTTGAAAACAGTATTCTAGGTCGGATAATTATAAAACTTTACAGAAATGAATATAACAAGAACTAATACCTTCATAATTACTCATCCATTCCATTTCCAGACATCATCTTACCGGCTCCCGCATGGGTCACATACGCTCCCCAGATCCGTCTAGCAGGCAAGGAGCCCAGAATAATACAGACGGACAGGGAGAGCGGTTGGAAGCTCACTCCGCACTCCTTGGAAGAGGCTGCAGTTTTATGTGGGTCTAGATGGAAGCTTCTTATTCATACGAACCCTGGAAATCCTAGTGAGTTTTAGTAATTATTTTGTGAGGTTATAAGTTGTATTTTGTAGTATAGTAAACTAATTAATTGGATTAATTGATCTATTTAGGATTATAAACTATATTTGAGTTGCTTGCAGTAGGTATGATGGCATTTTAGTTGATTCATCTCTCTCTCTCTCTCTCTCTCTCTCTCTCTCTCTCTCTCTCTAGTGATGAGACCACTATTATATCATGCTAAATATGGCTCTTATTCTCCCCTATTTGTTTATCTTTTTCTTATTTTTATTACCCATTATTTAGAATAATTAAAATTTTAATAAAGCTAATCAAAATAGCAATAATAATTAGATTAATTAAAATAACAATAATGCCATGCATGTTATTTTATCTAATAAAAACTGTTAACAAATAGCAGTGATAATTTTAAAGTCTGCTATTCGATTTATCTAATAAATTCATCGACATAGGAAGTGTTTTGATCATAGTGTTAATTGTTAAGATATATGTTACTGATACTAAAGGCAATGTATCGTAATCGAACCAGGAAACTGACAGGATAGGCAAGTAATGTATTTCATTACGTTACTTGGGCTCTTTTCTCCATAAATGAACGGTCTTGGTCGGTGATTCTCTCTCTCTCTCTCTCTCTCTCTCTCTCTCTCTCTCTCTCTCTCTCTCTCTCTCTCTCTCTCTCTCTCTCTCTCTCAACACTGCTAGGTCCCCGTTAAACAGTGAATTAATTACTTTGTCGTCAGTATATTATTGTTGGTCGTAGCTTAGTTTTGGAAGAGATATATAAATAATAGACTATTATCTATCAGATAATCATTGGAAAATCCCTATGATATTTTATAATTGATCAACTCATTCGACACTCGAAGGGCAATTGTCTGATCTCACAATGATTGTCAAGTTGAACTAAAGTAACTTATGAATTCATTCGTTGGAGGCTTAAAAGATGAGATAAGCTGCCGGAAGTCTTAATTAAAAAAAAGTATCTCCCATAGAACTGATTAAAAAATTTAAAATCTGCCCAAGTAATACAGTTGGATAAAGGAATTCATGTCACACCTGTTTCTGAGGACTTGCATTCTGCCACACCCCCCACTACGCGGTGAGTAACTAAACTTATAGTGTACGGAATGATGCCAGAGGTGGGTAGGTGGGTCTATACACAGGAACTCGCCGCGCAGTAATGTTGTGACAGAGTGCAGTTGCCTTAGAGCACAGTCTGTCAGGAATTCTTGTGGCCAACTGTACATACTGTAAAGAGCTGTGAACACATTTTTTGTGCATGTTCACGTGAGTAAGAATATTTTAATTTCATTAAAATAATTGTATTTTTTTATTATTATTTCGAACATAAATTTTTTTCCAGGTGGTACGTGCTACACACACGAGGAACTTGAAGCTCTCAGGTAAGAAAGGCAATTACAGTCGCTCTCATCTTATTTATTTCAAAAATGAAAAACATATATATTATATTTTTTAAGATCTTAAGGAGCGATTTCTAATAAATAAAATAGGCTGTTAAGTACCAAAGTCTAATTATGACAAAATCGGATTAGAAGCAAAGTCAAAGTAACAAAGACCCAAAATTATAAACTTCGCTTGCACATTTTAAAGATGTAAAGCAGCTATCAAGAATTCATCATGCTGTTCTGTACTATATAACAGAAACTTGAATGGATTTTACACTTGAATTTCAATTAAAGTGATAATGGCACTGGTATGTATAGAAGTCTAGTAGGATGTGGTGTTGCATTTCGTTGACTTCATCAGTTATATTGTCCCTTTCAATTCCTGAATTTTCGAACTCTTACATACTCTTCTTTAATCCTGTTTTCAAGGCCTTACTCATTATAGGTGGAGAAGGGGCATCTTAATTTGTAGAATTATGGCATTGTTAACATTTAGCTTAATTTCCAATAATGTGACGTCAGTGATGAAG
Organism: Palaemon carinicauda; assembly: GCF_036898095.1. Taxonomy (NCBI): domain Eukaryota; kingdom Metazoa; phylum Arthropoda; class Malacostraca; order Decapoda; family Palaemonidae; genus Palaemon; species Palaemon carinicauda. Next base: position 63,811,707 of record NC_090759.1, read on the forward strand.
TTGTGGAATTGTGAATTATGTCTTTATTTTCTTCATCAAGATCTTTATTACACGCGGAAAAGCATTTATATTTATGCACTTGGCGATTTATATGATAAGATTGAGTAAAATAAAATTTGAGAAGTTTTTCTTTGCATAACATATTTCTCATTTCTAAAAGATATTGATTCGTAAGAGATGAATTATTTAAAGCATTAATTTCAAATATTTCTGGATATTATTTTTCATTTGTTATTAACATTATTTTTAGAATGAATATCATCAATATAGCTGTTAGAAATATATATATAAATATATATATATATATATATATATATATATATATATATATATATATATATATATATATATTATTTTCATCAAATTGCATATACATCAATATTATTTAACCAAATAGTTATTGTAACAAATTTTCCGAAATCCAAATCATTATTATTGATACACATACATCAATGACCGCCACTTTGCCACGCCAGATGATATAATCAATCAATCTTATACAGCGCCGTGTGCAGAAGGCGATCGATCATAGTGCTGAGTGATGAGATCTATGCCCGTCTGACCTTCAGCAGGGATCACGCCTCCATGGTTCAAGTAAGGCATTCGGAGTCTTTATTATTATTATTATTATTATTATTATTATTATTATTATTATTATTATTATTATTATTATTATTATTATTGTTATCGTTAGTATTGTTGTTGCTTTTAGAACGATGTTATTGTTATTTATCATTGTTATTGTTATTCGTTATTGTTATTGTTATTGTTATTCGTTATTTTTATTGTTATTGTTTTTGTTATTATTTATTATTGTTATTATTATTATTATTATTATTATTATTATTATTATTACTATTATTATTATTATTATTATTGTTATTATTATTATTGTTATCGTTAGTATTGTTGTTGTTTTTAGAACGATGTTATTTTTATTTATTATTGTTATTGTTATTCGTTATTGTTATTGTTATCATTATTACTATTTTTGTTATTGTTATTGTTTTTGTTATTATTTATTATTGTTATTATTTTTATTATTATTATTATTATTATTATTATTATTATTGTTATTATTATTATTATTATTATTATTATTATTCTTATCGTTATCGTTAGTATTGTTGTTGTTTTTAGAACGATGTTATTGTTATTTATTATTGTTATTGATATTCGTTATTGTTATCATTATTACTATTTTTGTTATTGTTATTGTTTTTGTTATTATTTATTATTGTTATTATTTTTATTATTATTATTATTATTATTATTATTACTATTATTATTATTGTTATTATTATTATTATTATTATTATTATTATTTTTATTGTTATCGTTAGTATTGTTGTTGCTTTTAGAACGATGTCATTGTTATTTATTATTGTTATTCGTTATTGTTATTGTTATTATTATTACTATTTTTGTTATTGTTATTGTTTTTGTTATTATTTATTATTGTTATTATTTTTATTATTATTATTATCATTATTTTTATTATTATTATTATCATTATTATTATTGTTATCATTGATATTGTTATTGTTACTACTGCTACAACAACTACTACTAGCTAACCTATAACCCTAGCTGGAAAAGCAGGGTATATAAGCCCAAGGGCTCCAACAGGAAAAAATAGCTCAGTGAGGAAAGGAAATCAGGAAATAAATAAACTACAAGAGAAGTAATAAACAATTAAAATAGAATATTTTAATGAAAATAACAATATCAACACAGATCTTTCATATATAAACTATAAAAAGAGATTTATGTCAGTCTGTTCAACATGAAAACATTCACTGCAAGTTTGAAAATCTAAAGTTCCACTGATTCAACTACCTGATTAGGAAGATCATTCCACAACTTGGACACAGCTGGAATAAAAGTTCTAGAATACTTTGTAGTTCTTTGTGACAGAACTGGTGTAAAATTTTGACAGTTTTTCTTTTCATTGGATTCCTTAGTTATCATTTGTTTAAAGAAAGTGAAACTGAATACTATATGAGCCATATCAAAAGTATTTAAACTTTCAAAAGTTATGAGAGAGAAACCACACTCTAAAAGAGAAACAAACACAAAAACACCACCTAACTTAAGGTTCCCCACCTAATTCTAACTTAGGAGCCGTATACTTACTTACTTACCTACAGTAGACTGCCGTATTCTTAGTTTACCCAAAAAATAAGTCGCCCACCTGTGATTTCTTACGAGCTACACTCCTGGCAAGGTAACACTAAATCATTTTCCATAAATCATGTGTATTTCAGACCGAAATGGAGAACTTCCCCATATAGAAAATCAATTTAACAAGCAATAAGAACGTTTACACTCGTCCACGAGCTGCATTCACCCTCAGGGATTCTTATCACCGAAGTATAATGCTTCTTATCTTCTTACTGATAAGCCAAGTACGCGGGTAGTGGTTCAGGCTTATCTTCACCGAGCTGACAGGTCAAGGAGATTCAGAAGCATAAAAAATAATAGCGGAATATTCCTCTTCAGCAATTGCATTTTTTTTTGCCATAGTTTGTTTAAAAGTTGAGGTTTCACTATTATATAGTTTAAGCAGTTTATTTGGATGTTTAGACGTCAAACTACTTTTCCATACATAA
>NC_090759.1:63826818-63829318 GCF_036898095.1 Palaemon carinicauda
CTTTTGCAGTTCACCAAATTCTTATTTCTTTTTCAGATCACCAAATTCTTATTTCTTTTTCATCATCATCATCATCATCATCTCCTCCTACGCCTATTTACGCAAAGGTTCTTCGGTTAGATTTCACCAGTCGTCTCTATCTTGAGCTTTTAATTCCATACTTCTCCATTCATCATCTCCTATCTCACGCTTCATAGTCCTCAGCCATGTAGGCCTGGGTCTTCCAACTTTTCTAGTGCCTTTCGGAGCCCAGTTGAAAGTTTGGTGAACTAATCTCTATTGGGGAGTGCGAAGAGCATACCCAAACCATATACATCTACCCCTCATCATGATCTCATCCACATATTGCACTTGAGTAATCTCTCTTATAGTTTTATTTCTAATCCTGTCCTGCCAATTAACTCCGAATATCCATCGGAGGGCTTTGTTCTCATTTTCAGTTCACCAAATTCTTATTTATTTTTCAGTTCACAAAAATATTATTTCTTTTTCAGTTCATCAGATTCTTATTTCTTTTTCAGTTCATCAAATTCTTATTTCTCTTTCTTGCACCAAATTCTTATTTCTCTTTCGTGCACCAAATTCTTATTTATCTTTCATGCACCAAATTCTTATTTCTCTTTCGTGCACCAAAATCCTATTTCTTTTTCAGTTCACATAATTATTATTTCTTTTTCAGTTCAGAAAATTCTTATTTCTTTTTAAGTTCACAAAATTCTTATTTCTTTTTCAGTTCACAAAATTCTGTTCACCAAATTCTTATTCCTTTTTCTGTTCACCATATTCCTATTTCTTTTTCTGTTCACCGAATTCTTACTTCTTTTTTGTGCACCAAATTCTTATTTCTTTTTCGTGCACCAAATTCTTATTTCTTTTATATGTTGCAGAGAACTTAGTAGCGTGGGCGTCGTCCAAATTCTTATTTCTTTTTCAGTTCACCAAATTCTTATTTCTTTTTCAGTTCACCAAATTCTTATTTCTTTTTCAGTTCACCAAATTCTTATTTTTTTTTTGTGCACCAAATCATTAATTCTTTTTATATGTTGCAGAGAGCTTAGTAGCGTGGGCGTCGTCCAAATTCTTATTTCTTTTTCAGTTCACCAAATTCTTATTTCTTTTTCAGTTCACCAAATTCTTATTTCTTTTTCGTGCACCAAATCATTAATTCTTTTTATATGTTGCAGAGAACTTAGTAGCGTGGGCGTCGTGAGCTGCAAGAGCGAAGCCGGGTATTATTTCATAACAGACTTCGAGGTGGTTCGCAATGGCCTTCTTGCTCGCAAAAAGAAAGCCGACGGGGAAGTTATGTCCAAGTCAATGTTGGAAGAAGCCGACGTGGCGGTAAGTTCATTGATTGATTTTTTTTATCATAAGCTGACATCACAATATCTTGTGTGCAAGTTCCGATGTCTATTTTATTATTTCAGTGTGGATAAAGATATTTCAATTTTATGTGGGATTTCTTTTTATTTTTGTTTTTTCTTATGTTTATGATTGTCTTTTTTTTTTCCTTCTGGATCATACAGCACTTTTTTTTCACGCCAATTATTAATCACATTTCGCATGTACATATATAGTATACAGTATTCGTAAACATTTCTGCTCGTCACGAAAAGGGAAATGGCCCCAAAGACATATATGTGTGAAACCAAGCATGGTATCCAACCCTATACTGTATCAAATACTTCCATACATTAACCGTTTAATGGTTATACACATTAAGTCATTAAAAGATCATTAGTAAAATAGAACACATTGGCACAGTTTTATAATTATGCACATTAAGTCATCAAAAAATCATTTATAAAATAGAGCACCTTGATGCAGGTAACTTCAATCTTTTGGGAACACTACCGTAAAGAAAGGATGCATCTGGCAACTGTATAATCTTGCAGGTACTCTCCCTTTGTGACAATATATCTATTATAAAATGACCAAGTAATGCTAATCAATTAACAATGTCACCAACAAATAAAAAGACACATTAGTTTGTTGTTATGGTAGTAAAATTTTCAGGTGTCTTATTTTCCGCAAGTTAGCAAGAAGGGGATCTTTTTACACTTGGAGAATTGGTGATTTACTTGATTAGGTAAATGTGTTTATGGTAGCTCTAGCCCTGGTAATTACCGCCCAATTTCTGTAACTCCCATATAGTTTTTTAACGTGTTTTAGCAAAACGTCTAAATAACTATGCTGACGGTAATCACCGTTTCCATAATTGGCAATTTGGCTTTCATAAAGGCATTGGAGCATGTGATGCCCTTCTTGTAATTTCCTATGCTTTACAGAAATCCCGTGATTGTGGTCAGGAAGTTCGTGCAATTGGCCTTGATTTTCGTGCTGCCTGTCCACCATTCTACACCCTTATCACAGGTCATTAATATTACACAGCTTTGTATTTACACCCACTGTACACTAGCTGCTAACCATGAGGCCCTTTTATCACACTCAAATAGTTAGGAGTAGGTTTTTTCTTAGCATCATTAGTTAATTTTACTTA
>NC_090759.1:63836818-63859318 GCF_036898095.1 Palaemon carinicauda
TATTGAGTCTCTTGATGGAGAAGGCCTGGCTATTAGAATTAACTGCCTGCCTAGTATTACGAACAGGATAGTATTGTCCAGGGAGATCTGAATGTAAAGGATGGTCAGAGTTATGAAAAATCTTATTAGTAGCATTTTAAGTTGTTAGTAAAACATACTTGGGGAGTGAAACTTTTTTATAAAGGACCAGATAACAATAAGAATTAGCTTTGCCATAGTGACAAAGAAGTTGGATGCCATTCTTATTGAGCTTTGACTGTGATGCTATTATTCCCCTAGATAATGTATAGGGACATCGATTAAGGTGTGAAATACTGTTGTCGGCTGGAAAGTTCTCTTGAATTGTAAAACATGGGTAGGAGACATGAAAAATATCGTAATGTTTATATACATAAATACATATATACATGTAAATACATAAATACACACACATATATATACATATATATACATACATATGTATAGGTATATGTATATATATATATATATATATATATATGTATATGTATATGTATATATATATATATATATATATATATATATATACACACACACACATACCCGCACACACACACACACACACACACACACACACATATATATATATATATATATATATATATATATATATATCTATATATATGTGTGTGTGACTATGTAACCTTATACTCTGATTGTACAAATGTCTGTGTATGTAGTTACAAATATTCATTACACCATGCATATTAGGTAAACTAGTAAAGGTGCTATCATTTATAAATCAAAATAACACTAGAGCACTTATAAAATACATTTTTTGCATACATTACCAAGATCCAGCATAGCCTTCTATCATGATCGGTCTTATCCTTCTTATTACGTCATTATGGCCATCATCATCATTTGTTTCCTCTTTTTACACCTGATTTGGTCAGAATCCAGAATCTCCTTTTCCCTTATATTATTATTATTATTATCATTATTATTATAATTATTATTATTATTATTATTATTATTATTATTATTATTATTATTAACTAAGATACAACCCAAGTTGGAAAAGCCGGATGCTATAATCCCAAGGGCTCAAACAGGGAAAAATAGTCCAGTGAGGAAAGGAAATAAAAAAATGAATAAGCTACAAGTGAATTAATTAACGATTAATATAAATGTTTTAAGAGCAGTAACAATATTGAAATAGATCCTTCATATATAAACTATAAAGAAAGACTTATGTCAACATAAAAACATTCACCACAAGTTTAAAATTCTGAAGTTTCAACGATTCCACTGCCTGATTAGGAAGATCATTCATTACACAACTTGGTCATAGCTGAAATAGAATTTCTAGAATATTGTGAAGTATTGAGGTTTATGATGGATAAGGCATGACTATTCGAATTAACTGCATTTACCACGTTATCCTTCAAAACTTTCTTTGCTGCCATTCTTCTTTTTTTTCTTTTTTTTTTTTTGCATGGTACGCCCCTCATTATCACCATTCTTATCATATTTTTCATCTCATAACCATTATCTCCTATTGTCAATTCCTTGTTCTTGTTCTTCCACTTTCTTCCGTTTTTTCCTTTTTCATACATGCGAATTCAGCCTTTTATCACAAGAAATTATTCTTTACACTAAATCACCTCAATCATCATTATTTTCTTTGCCTTATATCCTCACTACATTTTCAATCATCCACGTTCTTTATCAAAACTTCATCATTACCTAATTTTTCATCATTATTTTTTTCCCTTTTTCCTCATCTAAGGCATTATATCTATCACTGACATCTCTTGTCATAACTTATTTCTAGTTTCCCTTCTATTTTTCTCTATCCACCTGCAGCTAATGCCAGCCGCTTCCTTCCTGCGGCCAGCGGACGAACTCATCTCTAGGTTCTGCTTCGTCTGCTTTGATGGAGCCAAAGGACTCGAGGCCCTAGAGAGCTCGTCCTCCAGTGTCGTCCTCGACGATGACTTCGTCCGGCAGTACTGTCCGCCGGTGGTTAAGGGCGTGGAGAACCTGAAGAAATGGGTCAAGATGAACACAGAGTGAAAACCAATTCGGGTTTAAATGTATGAGAGTTATGGAATATCTTTGGTTATTCACAATCTAATCTCTCTCTCTCTCTCTCTCTCTCTCTCTCTCTCTCTCTCTCTCTCTCTCTCTCATTGCTAAAGTGGATAAACTTTATATGGTGATAAATTTTATATTCGTATAATTAAGCGACAGCGTTTTTAAGTAAAAGACAACTATTTAGGTAAATGTATCAATTTCTATTTATATAAATTTTAAGAAGAGTATTTTAAGAAATGGCAAAACCGCAGCTTCTGATTTTTGACGTAAAATAAGCAGAAAATGAAATATTTTATACCAATGAGTTATTTAGCACAACATGTCATATGTCCAGATATTGAAGTAAATAAATGAAATTCAATAATGTTCTTTACCCTGTTTTCCTTATCATTGGAAATGAAACTTTTGGTTTCTTATAAAAAGAAACTTTCAATTATTCTAAGATAAATTTTTATCTTGGACACATTTCGAAAAACTACCGAGTAACGATTAATCTAATAGCTGGCAATGGTAGTAGAAGTGTAACAAAATGAGTTATGGTTATTTATAGCCAAGCTGTGACCCTAGTTGGAAAAGAAGAATGTTATAAGCCCAAGGAACCCCATAGGGAAAATAGCCCACTGAGGAGAGGAAGTATGGAAAAAGAGAATAGTGCCTGAGTGTAACTTTAAGGAAGAGACCTTTAATCTAAGACAGTGGAAGATCATGGTACAGAGGCTATGACACTATCCAGGACTACAGAAAAATAGTGTGATTTTGGAGTGTACTTCTTCTAGAAGAGCTGCTTACCAGAGCTAAGGAGTCTCTTCTACCCTTACCTAGAGGAAAGTAGCCACTGAACAATTACAGTGCAGTAGTAACCTCCTAAATGATGAAGAATTTTGCGGTTATCTTAAGTGCTGTCAGGTGTATGAGGAAAGAGGAAATGTGTAAAAAATAGACCAGACTATTCGGTGTATGTTTAGGCAAAGGAAAACTGAGCCATAACCATAGAAGGATCCATTGTAGTACTGTCTGGCCAGCCAAAGAACCCAAAAACTCTCTAGCAGTAATATCTGAATGGGTGGCTGATGCCTTTAAGGCTGGCGATAATAAATTTAAGAAGTATTTTTAGTTAAAGTTCTTTTTTTTCTAAAATATTTCTTAACCACACGGAAAATCAAAATTCTTTCGAAAATTTCAGTTTAAATCTGCAAATTAAAACGTTTTCCACTATATTATTCAGTTTCATTCGTTCTGATTTTTGGCCAAAGAGTTCCTAAAAATTTCCTGACGTGGTCAAGAGATGGAAATTTATATATATATATATATATATATATATATATATATATATATATATATATATATATATATATATATATATATATATATATATTATGTATATATATATATATATATATATATATATATATATATATATATATGTGTGTGTATGTGTGTATACAGTATATATATATATATATATATATATATATATATATATATATATATATGTGTGTGTGTATGTGTGTTATATGTATATATATATATATATATATATATATATATATATATATATATATATATATATATATATATATATATATATATATTCTATGAAGTATGGCGTTCTTTGATGGTCACCCAATTATGCCTTGGCCAGATCAAATTTGTATTATCCTCGAATAAGCAGTGCCATCAGTGAACACGATGTGGAATACCGTAAGCATTACAAGAAGTCCTTTCCAACGTCCCACTACTTTACTTCGGTTCCTGTTTCTTTGTTCCATTTTTCTGTCCAACATTTTTTAACTCTTAATAATTACCCCATGGTGCTGAACTGCCTCCCCAGCCCCAGCACCGGGTCATAATTCAAATCGATTGTTGATCGAGTTATAACTGATCGAAAGGCTGTTGTAAAATTAACCGTGTCCCCGTTTTAATTATTATTATTATTATTATTATTATTATTATTATTATTATTATTGGGAACACCATTGCGTGAAGTCTTCTGTTGAAAGGACCAGCAATTCACAGTGAGCATCTAAGATCCAATTAAATATATTATCATTTGAAATAAATAAATACTTCATCGTGAGTTCATCAATAATATCAGTACTGGTAAAAGTTTCCGTCAGTACTTCTTATCTAAAAACATATCGCAACACCCACTTTCAAAAAAAAAAAAAAGAAAAAAAAATCACTTTCATGCAACACGGAAGTAACGGTAAACATTTTTAAAAGGCCCGTCACTCCCTCACGGCCCAACCCACCAGAGTCATTTGGTGGTACTGTTAAAAGTATCAAAAGAAAGTACTGTCAATCGCGGTACATGGCAAACAGGATATGGAGAAAAAGTTCACATAATTGGTATGAGAATGGTTAATCTCTGATCTCTCACTCTCACTATATATCCCTATTTGATTAAAGAAAACACATACATATTTTGTGTATGAACAGGTCTCCACATATAGTATATCTTTATTGAAAATCAATCTTTCCTGAAGGGTGGTTGATGAGAAAACAACAGTATCACATTCGGCCTTTAACTGTTGAATTGTGGTTTATATGTTTATATGTATTCGTTTATTTCATTCAAAATTCACTAATGCTTTCAATGATGTAATAAGAAAAAGTTCTTAGGCTTAAGCTCTTAATTTAGACTTAGGAACTACCTAGACTTGAAAAAGTAAAGAAACAAAGAAACTACTGTATGTCAATATCAAGAAACAAGACAAACTAATATGAATAATAAAATCATCTGAAGATTACATAAGTCTAAATTAATTCATATATACCTCCCGGTTTAGTGGCAAGCATATATTGGTAATACAGACACGACCCAGCTGTCGGGAGATAGGCGGTTACAGGGGCGTTGAAATCGCTGGCTTTACTCGCTAGCTGTCAGTGTTAAGCGAGTGTTCCCAAGGAAAGGATGTGGCTCCTACTCTATCAACTCCGTGCTCGCTTGGACATAAACATTAAAAGGTGTTTGCCATTGATGGGCTTACGGTTTGGTGTTTGTTCAATTAAATGGTGTTTTGCACAACTGTTTAAAAATGTTTTAGTGCAGATAATTACGAAATATAAGTTGTTTAGTTATACTTAATGTTTATAACTGTGAAAAGTTTAGTGCTCTTGTTGTGGTTGGAGGGCTGCTATGAATTATCGGGAAGTGTGATTGAAAACGAACTGTAAAGCCTAGTGATATATCTATATGAAAGCCTTATAGATTTTGTTTCCTTTTGTATTTCAAAGCCTGCATTAGGCCTATTTGTAACTTTATATACTGTGACTTTGTGTTGCATCGGTCTAAACATATGTCAAAGCCCATGTAAGATGACATCTAGCGGGCCTATGAAATTAAATGACGCAAATGACAGTAACGTTATATCATGGAGGCATACAAGAATTATAGAAAATAGACCTATGCTGTCGCATTCAAACTTAGTATTGTGTGTGTAGGCCTATGCTGTTGCATTCAAACTTAGTATTGTGTGAGTATTGTTTGTGTAGGCCAAGGTCTAAATATGTTTGGCTATCGGCTTTCCCACGTTGAACGAATCCTGACGATGAAGTGACTATTTAGAGCGTTTTTTTTCTATAGTAGTTGGAGAATCGAAAAGGAATAAAGAATGCTCACGAACTGGTATTTATTGAAGTGTCTTACTGATTTTTAATGTCTTGTAAAATCTCTCTCTCTCTCTCTCTCTCTCTCTCTCTCTCTCTCTCTCTCTCTCTCTCTCTCTCTGTGTGTGTGTGTGTGTCTCTCTCTCTCTCTCTCTGGTCATATCACGTAGAGGAACCCTACTCTACAGGACCCACAAGATCAGTTTATCGCATACATTCTTAATTAGATGGTTTGCATATCACACTGCTAACTGGTGTTTTGTCAAATCCACACCATCTAAGTATATAACGTGTTTCTTGTTCCATATCAATTTGATCCCATTCTATCCAGTTTTTCTTTCTCAAAGTTTTCCAACCTCTTTATCCTGTTCCTCCCTAGCCAAGACTATCCTCATTAACTAGTTATCAGTGCTCATTTATGTCTCTCATCCACTCCCTTCTTTGTATGATTTTCCTCCCACTTATCTTAATTGCGACATCCAGTATTTTTACATAGTTTCCCGTACCATAGCCAGTTCTTTGTACTAGACTAATTTTCTTTTTCCATACCACATTTTTCCCAATCCCTTGTCATATCTCCTATGTATCCTCTGTATGCCCCACCTCCCAAGTCTCTCCTTGAGGAAAGATGCCTTGTGTTACCTGAGAGTCTCGAATTTCTATTAGGTGAACGACCTTTGCCCTAGCAGTTATTGTTTTGGTAGATGCACGGTCTAGGTATCTCAACTGTGGGTAGATGGGAAGGTCTCTCTCTCTCTCTCTCTCTCTCTCTCTCTCTCTCTCTCTCTCTCTCTCTCTCTCTCTCTCTCTCTCTCGTTGGGTAAAGGTAAGAGTGCACCGGTAGTCATATAATACAATTTGTCTCAATAGCCAACAACCATAAAATAATCTGAGCCTTTCGTTGGAGCATTTGAGTTTTTTTTTCCTTCTATTTCCTGGTGGTTGTAATTAATGTGTCAGATGGCCACTCATGAACAAAATATTACATTTTAGACAGCAGTACAATATATTTGAATATTGATCGAACTTTTTTAGTCCTGAGTCTTTGACGGGTGTTTCTCTTATCGTTCGTATCTAAAGGGAAATTTATTCACTGTACATCTTACTTTTGAGATAGGAAATGATATACCATATCAGTCATATTAGTATATTAAATTATCAAGTACCGCAGTTTTCCCATTTGCTATATTATTTCATAGGGGTATAATAATTGTATTGCAAGTATTATTTTAAAAAGGAAATACATAAATGTCATTGCCTATTTCTCTCATGATATTGATATTTTCGAAGGGGTCGAGCTTACATATATGCCTTTGTTAATCTTTTGATGGAAATTGCTTATTCGATGAGCCTTTACACAAATAATTGTAATAGGCTTGCAAGGTTAAAGATAACCCTGTTGCTACCACTGGAAATTATTCAATACTCGAAGCTGTGGTTTAGATATAATTCATTAACATCCTTGGAAACCCTTCTCGGTAAGACCTATTCCAAGAGGTGCCATACTCTATTAATCCGGGTATGATCTAGTACTACTCTCGGATCCAGTTGTACGTTTTATGACTCTTCTCTTTGTGGCGTATCGTAGTTAATTAACGTACGTAACAGACCACGGCATTTTTGGGTTTCTCTGCATATTTACATTCTAGATAATTATTACGTCTTGATTATTGACGGATCGTAAGATCAATTTCAGGATTCACTGCTGTTGAGGTGCCGTTGGTGACCAACATCCAACCCCACCCCCTCCTATAATGTTGCATGTTCGATTAACATTAACGTGTGCAGCTTAAATGCGGGAAGATAGCTGTTTAGTCATAGATGAGGAAATGGGGATTCTGCTTATTTTAGTCTTTTCGATTTAATGTAGGTGTTACTGGGTATATATATATATATATATATATATATATATATATATATATATATATATATATATATATATATATATATATAAAATGTTTTTTTCTCTTGTTTATTTATAGGTATGTCTTTTTTCTAGATTAAAGCGTCAAAATTTTGCATCAAAATATTGACGTGTAACTTTGATACAAAATTTTGATGCATAATTGCCCTCACACGTTTAGGCGTTTTTCCCCATCAAAATTCAGTATCGTCAAAATCTTCGACATGGATGCATCAGTGGCCATAGCACTAGTGTTGGCATTGGACTCTGATAAACCTGGTAAACGTCGGAAATGGTCAAAAGACTAAAAAGTTTGATCAAAAATTTGACAGGAGCCCAAACACGCATAAAAAATTTGACGACTCGTCAAAAAAATATCAAACGGATTTGATCAATAAAAATTTTGCTTCAAATCTTTTTTTGACATCAAAACGTCCTACACACACTCAAATTTTGATGCCAAAATTTTGCGGCTTTTTTTTTTTTTTTTTTTTTTTTTGAACGTGTATCTCAACTTTAGTACTGAAAATCATTAGTGTCAGTAGATACAATAGTTCATTGTGAAAATTCTTGTAGTGATGTAAGTTGAGTTTCATCATATTTACATTTAGATTTTGCTGTCTGTTTGGGAATGAAACCATGGCGTGAAATAGTTACTTTGAGGCCTTTCTTTGAGCGTGCGAGTAATAGCCTCGTCTCTTATGGAGTAAGTCACGGAGAAAAGACCACAGCAGCTTAGCCGGGAAAGTGTGCCGTGGAGAGCCGTTACAAACGCAGCTGTATGCAAATTAGGGAATGTCTTTTGGCTAGTTCCAAGGTTTTGCATTCGTCCATGATTTAAAATCTGTAAGTCCTACCTCGTGATCGATGTTTACTCACGTGTTTGTAGCAGTTGAAATATGATCATCGGTGGTTGAGTGCGAGAAAAGTGTACTTAAGCAGTGAAGGTTACCCTATGATAATGGAGGTTGACATTGGCGGAATAATAATCTGTATGTCCTGTTTACTTGTCCTGGAGCATGTTCCTTATGTATTTGGAATATGTAACCTCTCTCGTACTTGTTTACTTTTTTGGGGTTTAAATCCAACCCTCCACTGAAGTCGAGTGAACTACTTCTCGGGCTGGTCCATATTAATCATCTAACGAAACATTTTCATTATAACTTATACAATTCTTTGATTGTAGCATCTTCCAAATCATATGATCTTGTGAAAAGTAATGTCTTTAGTTTCTTCTTAAATTCAATTGCTCCCTTTAGGTCCTTCATTTCAGTTGGCAGTTTATTATAATGTCTAGGCGCACAGTAGCTAAAAGCCCTTTCACCAAATTTACTATTTGTTCTTGGTTCAGATAGCCTATGTTTGTCACTCATGTGTCTTGTGTTAACATTTGTTTCTCTCTCTCTCTCTCTCTCTCTCTCTCTCTCTCTCTCTCTCTCTCTCTCTCTCTCTCTCTCTCTCTCTCATGTGTTCTGCGAGTATATTCTCCCATATGTATAACAATAACACTTTAGTATAAGCCTATATTTAGCTTGTGTTCGATTTTTTTAATCATTCAAAAGCTCTTTTGCATTATTTTATACTCTTCAGAAACAATGGTAGTTACTTTGCTGTAGTGATTTTTTCCCGTTTGGTTTGTAAGCCACTGTCTGTTAGATGTGCCGTAACTTTTAACTTTATGGCGCAATCTGTTGTGGACAAAAAGTAATTAGCATTTTCCCAAATTATGGCCTCAAAAAAAAGGGTCTGAGAATGTTTATATTTATGGTTCCAAGACGGGTAAAAAGAGGAGTGGTTGACAGAGGTGTAATGCCAATTTTATCTTAAAAAAAAAAAAAAAAAAAAAAAACTAATAATCAGTTGTATGTAAATGATAGTTTGCTTCAATGGTAATTGGAAGAGAATAGAAGATGGTTTACATCAGCGTTAGAACGTTTGATATCACTTGAGTAGATCGGATATGAGTACTCTAATTCTTGCGTGCCAGTACCTAAGTCCCGTTGATAGAGAAGACGAAAATTCCCAGGTACTAATTCACTCCTGGTAATTAGAAAGCAGAAAAGCATTCCTTAAAATGTAGCCATTAACGGTGAACTTTTAAATATGAATTGAGATTCTAGTTCGGGGTTCACAAACCACTGAAATTTTCAAATTGGTCGTATAATATAATGGGACATTTAGTTTTATTGACGACTTTTTCCTTTTTTCATTAGCTTGTTACCTGACATTTGACTCATTCCATTCTCATATAATTCAATTACGAATCTCTCAAGGATTCTATAATAACCCTAAGAGAAAGATCAGTAAACGTCTTGGAGAAAAAGACCGCTATGACCTAGAATTCACTATTACTGACTGGGTTCTTTTAATGACTTATCCAGTGTAGTTTAATATTTAAGGAGACCAAAACCCCACTCAATGCTTAAGTGGGTCTTGTCAGGACCTACTAAATGTGTAGTTTCAGTTGGTCTAGGGGTGTCTGTGCAAGCCTTAGCCTAAAGGGGATCGGTCCTCTGATTCACCTGTATTATTATTGTTATTATTATAATTATAATTATTATTATTATTGTTGTTGTTGGTGATGATATTATTACTTGCTAAAACCCTAGTTGGAAAAGCAGGATGCTATAGGCCCAAGGGCCTCAACTGGGAAAATAGCCCAGTGAGGAAAGGAAACAAGGAAAAATAAAAGTATTTTAAGAACAGTAACAATATTAAAATAAATATTTCCTATATAAACCATAAAAGCTTAACAAAACAAGAGGAAAAGAAATAAGAGTGAACCCTCAAGCAAGAGAACTCTAACCCAAGACAGTGAAAGACCACGGTACAGATGCTATGGCTATAGCACTGAAAGCAATAATAGGGGCTTAGGGAACATCGGATTAGGCTAAAATTGCTCATTATCATAAAAGTTTCACCACAACGATATTCTAGTGAGACTTCTAGCGGTCTTCCGGATGTAAATGGTTTGAGGTTTTAATTTTTAATGTAATTTTTTTACGTGAAAGTGACTAGAATGATGAAGGTTAGTCGATTTCATTCAAATGGCAGCTTGCCTCACGACATCCGTGCTTTCTTTGGAGCCTTTGTAGGGTGACGGCCAGATCCTGTAGAAAACGGGAATATTCTGAACTGTGGCCGTCGTTCTAAAAACGATTTTGGCGGGAGAAGCTAACTTTAAAAAACCCACCTAACCTATGCTAAAAGCCGTATCCTTACCCACCCTTACACAACAGTTTCCTTACCTAAGAGTACGATGGGAGAAGCTAACTTGATAAACCCACCTAACCTATGCTAAAAGCCGTGTCCTTACCCAGGGGGGCTGCGCCCTCCTGGACCCCCCCCCCCCCCCCCCGTACACAACATATTTAAGATCCGTAGACCATTTCCAAACGTTTTTATTCTATACAAGATAACAGTCGGAGCGATAATAAGCAAATTGGGACGCTTGGCCGTAGCGCTACAAACTACCCCTCCGAGTTTAAACATCGTTTGACTTGTGTGGTAATTTGCTATGAAAACTGATGGCAAATTAGCTTTGTTCCATTAAGGTGTTCGAACGTTTAGAAGAATAATGATGCTAACACATCGCAGGCGTTGCAAATAGTGGGAAAGTAGGTCTGTCGTGTAGTAATAATAAAAAAAAACTTACAAGTGTTACTTTAAGGAATATTTTGTTTATTTTTGGAGTTTTTTAAAAATTGGCATGATAAACACTCAATACTCTCTCTTAAAGTAATGAAGCTTAACATCTTATTATAGGCAGGAATAGCAAACTATATATATATATATATATATATATATATATATATATATATATATATATATATATATATATATATATATATATATATATATATATATATATATATATATTTATAATTGGTATTTTTACATGGCACTATTTTAGTTATGATTATATATATATATATATATATATATATATATATATATATATATATTATATATATATATATATATATATGTGTGTGTGTGTGTGTGTGTGTAGTGCGTGTGCACGCGCCTGCGTATAGATGTGCTTATGTGCTTTATACTAGAGAATCATAAACATAGAAATGGAGATTTTCCAAAGTTTTGCCGTAACAATACCTTCCAAATAAACTGTCATTTCAAATAGTTATTACCAAGAAGTCTCTCGCTGTTATCTCGGGTAGTATACTAAGTTCCGACAATTCAGTAGAAACTTTGGTTTGTTAATTTATTTAGAACTAGGTTAGAAGAGTAGAAAGGGGGAGAACACCATTAATATTAAACAAATAGCCTAAATGATCGAAATATAAGGTCGATTGATTTAGGCTTAAAGAGAGAATTTTGTATAGGACAATTTATTTTTTTCGTATCTAGATGATAATTTTTAAAGGGAATGGAATCCTGCTATAGAGATTTATATGATTGATCTGAACTCATCAATTTATTTGTCTGTGTAAAAGTGATTATTCATTACAGCCGTTTTTCTATCAGATTCTTTTAAACTTAATTCTTTTGGTAATTTAATTTCTGTCATCTGGAATGCTGTTATTTTACTTGGTTCTGGCTAATCTCTCTCTCTCTCTCTCTCTCTCTCTCTCTCTCTCTCTCTCTCTCTCTCTCTCTCTCTCTCTTAGCGTGTGACGGTAACTTCCTGGAGTCACGCTGGCCTATGAAAAGTTTTATTACACTTTTTGTGGTCGACCTTTTCTTCTTGGCCAATTGTTTTTTGACAGTTACTGCGAGTAGGCCCGTTTCTAGGCGTTGCTAACAGTACCTCCAGGTCGTTATTTTTTCTTGTTTTTATTCATAAGATGGGTTTACTGTCACGCACGTATATGTATGTATGTATTTACATTACGAAATGTGTATGAGTTTAAACATTAAGATTTATTCCGTGTCTTATGTATTGATTTATTATATTTTAAATGGGGGTTAACACTAAGAATTTTCATATACACGTATACTGTATTTCGGAGGTCCTAATAATACTAATTATAATAATACAGTGGTTATAGGCAAGGCGAAGCTTCACATTGTAATGGATGAGAGACTAGTAATAAAAAGGGTCATAATGATGATAAAATAGTCACGGAGAACGAGAACAAAATTTTGGGAAGGTGTCGCTTGGCGGGTATTACATGGCTTGTAAGATCTTATACAGTATATCTTTAAAATGAATAAGTGAAGGCAAGATACTTACGCATTGCAGTGCTATAAATGCTTGGCTAACTCTATTATTGTTGTTATTATTACTATTTGTTATTATTGCAAGATATGCTATAACCCTACTTGGAAAAGCAAGAAGTTATAAGCCCAAGGGCTCCAACAGGGAAAAATAGCCCTGTGAGAAAGGAAACAAGGAAATAAACTACAATAGAAGGATAAACAACCAAAATAAAATATTTCAAGAACAGTAGCAACATTAAATTAGATCCTTCCCATATAAACTATAACGACTTGAAAAAGAAAACCAGAGGGAGGGAAATAAAATAGAACTGCATGCCCGATTGTACCCCCCAAGCAAGAGAACTCTGAGAGAACTGGGGACTAAGCTCTTTTAGTGAAGATTAATGTAGTTACATGAAGTTACTTATTGATGATTGTTGTAATTTATGGGTTTAAAGATAGAGGGCTCCACTATATACCTAAATGAACTACATCTAGTTAAGATAGAGATAAGTATGGTAGCAATCTGTTCTTAATCATAGTTTGCAACAAACACGTTTAAGTACATACTTTTAGTCATCTTAATCTTCACTAAAAATTATTTAATCGTCAGTTCTTTAGGATTGTGTAAGTTAGGCATTCAAATATCTATGATTATTGCGCTAAAAAAAGGCAGTAAAGGTTCGCATTATTTTGGAGACGAGTTAGCATTTTTTCTATTCATATTCTGACGAGTTTAGGATATTGTTCTCCGGTTTGGTTTTTAGCAATTTCACATCTTGGATTTTTGCATTAAACTTAGAAAAATTCGTTCATTTTTTTGCTGATTTGAAGTCTTTGTATTTAATCTGTGACTTTCGTTCGATTAAATCCCCATTTTCCCCATAAATTTATTCAGAATTTTTATGGCCTTTTAATGTTTGTTTAATTATTTGGGGTTCAGCTATAACTAAACTATGAAATAACCCTTCTTGTCATAATATTGTTGAATCAACGGAACTTTTCTTTCGTGATCAAGAATGATTCTTCCTCTCTTTACCATTGTTTTCATGCCTCCATCAGGCCTGGGCTAGTTATGGACATGAGTAATCGGAGTCTAACCTCCGTTAAGTGTCTGTTCGGTTAAAAAATACATTTTTTTTTATCTTTTTATTAAAAAGTTAAATTACATATTCTTTACAATCACAATATTTACAGTATAATCACATTTAATTGCATTTTTCTATAAACAAATCCATCTAATTTAACAATTTACAACATCACACTTCTTGTTAAAAACTACATTAGTGTTCCCCCATACTGTTAAAGTTGGCGGTAGTATAGAAGAAACTCGAGACTGCAGATGTGTTTATTCTGCGTATTTATAAAAGTTCGCAGTGGAGGGAAAGGTTGATCTAGGATTGATAGTGCAGCGTCATATGTCATGAAAAGAGCCTCTTG
This sequence comes from Palaemon carinicauda, assembly GCF_036898095.1. Lineage (NCBI taxonomy): Eukaryota > Metazoa > Arthropoda > Malacostraca > Decapoda > Palaemonidae > Palaemon > Palaemon carinicauda. The sequence goes on from NC_090759.1 coordinate 63,850,989, forward strand.
TAGGACTTTCTATTTGAAGTTTGTTTTTTCCTCCGTTAGGCGCAAAATATCAGAATAGAGGTTGATTGTCAGAAAAAGATTACTGATGACTTTATCTTACCAAGACCCACTAAAACAATAAATTTAATGTGGTTCAAAATTTTCGAAGCCCTGGAGCCCCCTTTTTGCGGCCAACCCTCTAATTTTGAAATTCACAAAGCTTTGCTATTTTTCGAAAAATTTTAACAAAATCAAAAGTGTCTTTTTAAAGGGTTCCAAACATACTGAACTCTTTTCTGATGCAGAAAGTTTAACCAGATGTCACTATGTGGTGCCGCGATCTCTGGTTTCTCGTGATGGCTCTCTATATATCCCAACAGATAAATCTAATTTCATGAATGTCATTGAGGAATATTTTGCTCTAGCAGTTCAACCAATTTCCCAAGTCTCTGCAGGACATGCACCTCGAGTTCTCTTTGTTGATGACAGGGTAGTTCTTCAAGGTCTGACGAAAACGGCAACCATACAAAAGCTTTCTGATCTAAGAAGTGCATTCACCAGGCACAATGAGTCAATGATGAATGACTATATATACTCTTCTAGAGGTTCCATGTCTCTTTCAACTTTGAGATAGATGTTTTGATCTAGAAACTTGGAAGGATAGATGTCGCCTCCTACTAGGGGTGCTCTCTTGCTGCATATTACCCGTGTAATTATATATCCATGCCTGACAAATCATACCCCACCGTCTTCCTAGTCCTTCCTCCCATGGAACAAAATGATTGGACCATTAAGTAAGGTGCATATCTTGCTGTGCAGTCTCTATTTGCCAACACCCTAAGGTATCCTTGAACTTACCGAATCTTCATGCAAATCAGAATGCAGGGGAAGGTGCAGTTGTAGCAAGAATTGACTTCCTTGCACTCCACCCTGTAAATGCTATATATGGGATTATGGAAATCAATGTAGAAATGAAAGGCATGACTAAGAGTCGGAGGTTTTACTTGCATATATAGTATTATTATAGGTGATAATGTTATTACAGAACAGAGTTATTACAGTACTGCATTAATTTCGTGAAGTGCATTAAAACGCAGTAGAAAAACATAATAACCGTTTTTATAAAGAAAGGGTTCTGTATTATGATGTCAGAAACTTAAGTCAGAGCTATAATATTGTGAATGGATATATCAATAGTAAATACAAATAACTACACTAAGCAATATGTTTCATCTATTCTGTAGCCTATTCAAGGAGCTATACTTAGCTGTATATATTTTTTTGCGTTTTCGGAATCACTGCCTTGATTTTAGCAAAATACATCACCAACATTTTGTAGTTGTTTGACGGAAGTTAGCAATAGTGACATCTGATTACGTTTTCAGCATAAAAAGTTAATTCAGAATGATCGGAAACATTGAAATGACTTGATTTCGTGAAAATCTGTCAACAAATAAGCGAAGCTTTGTGGGTTTCAAAATTGACAGGGGTGGATGCAAAATCGGGAACTAAATAGGCGGGTTACAGGGGTCGAAAAGTTTGTACCTCATCACTTTCTGATAAATTAGGTATAACTGAACGAAATGAAGTAAACCCCCCCCCCCAATAAAAAAAAATAAATAAAATATACAAGTCCTACGGGATGGCATGTGGCAACTAGCTATAGAAGTCTAAACATAGCGTTTATTACACATAGACTGTCGATGTTACACAAGTTTACTCATTGGCTTACATTATCTAGGATTTCTGTGCCATCGGTACAATAAACTACTATACGTAGAAAAGAGTTTTGAAGTATTTCTCTAAAGTTGAGTTCCTCGGCCTTTTCCCTTTCGCAGGGTCTATACCCACAGTAGTTGCGACGCCAGATTCGGGAATAATTTAGTCTATCTCCACGTAGGTATCAGACCTTCCACTTGTACTCCGGTTATGGAATGGTCATGAATTAAGTCTCTCTCTCTCTCTCTCTCTCTCTCTCTCTCTCTCTCTCTCTCTCTCTCTCTCTCTCTCTCTCTCATTGGTTAAGCTGTATCCCTATTTTATCGTGGTTTAGTTAATGGAACATTAATAGTACTTTGCCTTTGGGTTTTACAAAACAGTGACTATAAATCCTTGTAGAATTTCAATAATTTGTTGAATCTCTTCAAGTCTACGAAAATTATTCATTATTCTGCCTACTAATGTCTTGAAAGGGATGGGACCATCCATGTCGTCTTTACCTTGGTGCATATAAATAGGGGGTGGGGTCGTAGTACTGTCAGTGTTCTGTGACTTCTCTCGTCATTACTGGGGTGATTTTGTAGCGTCCCTTCGGGTCTTTGTTACTTTATCATCCTGTCCACTTCATTTCTTTCATATTATTGTCTAACTTCACTTCAGTTTTAAGTAATGGTGGGGTTTTTTCCCCTCCCAGTTGAATTTTGACGCTGGATGATCTCCCCGGTTACAGCGCCCTTACACGTGGTCTAAATACTTTTAAATTAAATTTCATAATTACAATATTCTAAATTTCAATGGGACCCAAGGCGATAATGCTTCCATAACTTGAATGACGACAGGCTTACATAAGTCCTTTTATAGTTTATAAATCAAACATCTGTTTTAATGTTAATGTTTATTATATTTTGTTTTAATTTTCATTACTTATGTCTTTTATTTATTTCCTTTCCACACTGGGCTATTTTTCCCTGTTGGAGCCCTTGGGCTTATAGCATCTGGCTTTTCCAACTAGGGTTATAGCCTAGCTAGTAATAATAACAATCTCAGCTTCATTTCTAACATCTTGCTGTCCAACCTCTTCCTCAGTGTAAATGCTGCCCTCAATCAAGTCTCATATGGTCACTGAATGTACTTTTCCAAGGTTTCAGCACAGAGGCTTATGACTCAAATTTATAAATGTAATCCAAAGGTTGACGGTTCCCCTCTCTGAGAAGTATTTGTAATTTCATAATAATTACATGAGCTATTAAAGCAAAAAATACAATAATGAGGATATATAAAAACACCAATTACATAGTCCCACTCAAGGTCAGCTATCCATTGTCCTTATTAATGATGGTGCAGGAAAAAGACAATTACTGGTGTGTTTAATAATACAAGCCATAGATGTTCATACAAAATATACAATTGGTATGTATATATATATATATATATATATATATATATATATATATATATATATATATATATATATATATATATATATATGTGTGTGTGTGTGTGTGTGTGTATGTATGTATATATATACATATATATATATATAATATATATATATATATATATATATATATATATATATATATATATATATATATATATATATATATACACACACACACAGTATTTATCCCTTTCTGTGTGTGGATACCTTAACGTGGTGAAAGGGTGTGTGTATCATGATCGGAAAGAACACCCATGCTAGGTTGGTTGGCTGTGAGCGATCAGACAAAAGTCTGACACCATCACAAATTCGCTGTCTATCGTGGTGATGAAACTGTCCAAACCCCAGACATGACTAAGGACATCCGATGCATTTTCCCAGCATTGGAATAGAAACTGTAGCTTTATCGTTTCACAAATGGGTGTGATGAATTGCAAGCCTAGGACCCACCTAGAAACTTGAGTGGGTCCTGGGCAAGTCCATTATTATTATCATTATTACAACTAGTCAAGCTACAACCCTAGTTGGCAAAGCAAGATGCTATAAACTTAAGGGCTCCAACAGGGAAAAATATCCTAATGAGGAAATAAGTAAATAAATAAATGAGGAGAACAAATGAACAATAAATCATTCTTAAAACAGTAACTACGTCAAAACAGATACTTATTTACTTTGATGTCATAAATATACTATAAAGAGACTTATATCAGCATGTTCAACATAAAAATATTTGCTGCAGTTAAACAACAATTTTCTGTATATACAATTTACTACGTAATTCAAAAAGATCACAAACTACTATTCAGGGAACATTTATGTGTGCGTGTGTGAAAGAGAGGGACGCCATTACTCTCTGCTCGTTGGCCTGAAATGAAGAGCACATACATCACGCCGCCATTGTAATGTTTTTTTCGATTTATAGCCGCCTGATAATTTTTCGGATCACTTACCAGCAGTGTCCTTTCCTTTAGCGCAACATGTGTGTCCTAGAACGATAGAGACGACAGCACCAGTTAGTACCAGGCTTATTTTTGAAGGAATAGCTCCTAGACCTTAACGTTTCAACGAATACAAGAGACTAAGGTGCTGAAATATAATTATTGTAACATGCTCTCTCTCTCTCTCTCTCTCTCTCTCTCTCTCTCTCTCTCTCTCTCTCTCTCTCTCTCTCTGAGAGAGAGAGAGAGAGAGAGAGAGCGCAGGCGTATTTCAAAAGATAACCTCAAGAAAGCTCTCTCTCTCCCCCTTGAGAGAGAGAGAGAGAGAGAGAGAGAGAGAGAGAGAGAGAGAGAGAGAGAGAGAGAGAGAGCGTATTTCAAAAGATAACAGCAAGAAAGCGAACTCGTAGCGTGTTGCTGTTTGGTGAAATGAGCTGGTGGTTCCACTTTCTTTTGTTTACTAGCTTTTACCACCTATACCGGAAAGATTATGGTTATCTCTCTCTCTCTCTCTCTCTCTCTCTCTCTCTCTCTCTGATAGTACGTGATGAAAAGCATCGCACCTCGTGAAGCTTTTTAGTGATGTTGCAACGAGACAAGACGTGCGAAAGAGAACAGTTAGGGAAAGATTCAGGAGGGAAAATGTTGGAAAGAATGTCGGCCATCTGGATTTGCCGAGTTGGTTTGGATCACGCTCGGGGAAGCTGTTGTATTGAAAGAAACCTGTGTGGGAATGACAGTTGAAATTGTTTTTAGTATTACCGGATATAGATATTGTAGGAAATATATGGCATTAGGCAGGTGTTTTCGGGGTTTACGATTTGCTTGTGTTCATACACTGCCATCTTCAAGTAAGTGCACTAAAGTCCATTTCTTTTAGAGAGTCATATTTGCACCGACTCGCAGCGGTGCCCTTTTAGCTCGGGAAAAGTTTCCTAATCTCTGATTGGTTGGACAAGATAATTCTAACCAATCAGCGACCAGGAAACTTTTCCGAGCTAAAAGGGGACCCCTGCGAGTCAGTGCAAATATGACTCGCTAAAAGAAATGGACTATAGTGCTGGTAAAGAATACTTGATGTATACCAGTAGGTCTAAACTGATAATTATTTGTTATTCATAATATCACCACTACTATTGTTATAACTAGATTTATGCCCATTCACGTAATGGTTTTCTTCTGTTAAATTCAATTTATTTCTGTTAAATTCAATTTATTTTACAGGAAAAGAGATCAAATCCTTTCTCCGTGAATAGTGATTTAAGCAATGTTTGTGCCATAAGACTATATATATGAATAACTGAATGCCAACTATTGAAACGGGAAACATTTAGAAATACAAGATTTCCAGATCATTTTGAGATTATACTGGTCTATAATCACAATTATCGGTCTATACCACAAGAAGAAAGTTGTTTGAAACGCATTTGTGTGTGTACATTTGCTCAGGATTTCTATCGCTAAATTCTTCCTATGTACACTACGCCTATGTAAAGAGAACGCTCATCTTTATGTACATATGTACATAGTGCACTAAGCAGAGTCAAAAGCATATACATATTAAAAAAAAAATAAAAAAAGAACTAGAAGCATGATGTATAGTGAACATAGTTCGTAATCTGTTGTTTACTGGACTCTTTTGGAAGTCGCAAACTCCCGTTCCAAGATGGTTTAGCATTTACATCAATAAGCAATAAACTTATAAAAGGATTGTATATATGTTGAAAAGTAATAAAGTGAATCTGTGATAGATATACCATCTGTGTTGTGGTTTTAAGAAGAAAACAAAATAAACATGCGGACTCCAATAAACCCGAAGCGAAAAGGTAAGATACAAATAATTATTATTTTTGTTATTTATGTTAAAGGTGAAGGTATATATTTGGAGATATTTCTGTAATACATTTTATTCCAGGTGTAATATTATTGCAAATCTTCCTAATTGTTTGCGGATAGGAGTTTTATAACTTTATTAGCCATATTTATGTACAATTGTTGTATGTAAAAAAAATCGTGACATGATAGGGCGATCTTGCAGAAGAATTTTTCGTATATTTTTATTTAAAACTTGATTTACTTAGTTGTCTTTCATTAATTTCATTATATATTACGGTACTGAATTAGTAACCATCTATTTATGAAAACCATTTTTTTTTGTCCGACAAAATAAACCTGTTTGATACGTAGATGACACTTGTAATTTGTTTTGATATTTCATTAATTAGTGAAAGTATTTAATTAGAATATTTTCAGCCATGGGATATATAATGTTAAAGATACATTAAATATTTTGTATTTTCATATTTTTAAGTAGGAATTTAAAGGGCTTTGGTGCTTGCTGTATTTAAATATAAAAATGATAAAAGTTAGGCGTACTGTAATGATTTATTTTATTGTTTCTTACATAGTTTCTTACAATGTTAACCTTCAGCTGATGATCAGGCAGGTGCAAAGTGTGGCGAAAAAGTGGAAGACTTATGATTAGTCTATTTTCTGGCCAATTTGAAGGTCTTGATTGAGGGGAGTTGTCTTTTCTTCACTTCCTTTCTATAAGTACTTCATTTCCTCTCCTTATTTCCTTCGTGTGAAACCCCCCCCCTCCTCTCTCTCTCTCTCTCTCTCTCTCTCTCTCTCTCTCTCTCTCTCTCTCTCTCTCTCTCTCTCTCGTTAACTTACTTTCTTTTAGCAGCTATATGTATTTCAAGAGCTGTTTTAATTCTTAATCCTATTTATTTTCTTATTTCTGCTCCTCACTGGGCTGTTTCCCCTGTTGGTGCCCTTGAGCTTGTGTCATCCTGCTTTTCCACCTGCAGTTGAAGCCTGTTAATTTCCTTTGATTTATGTCACACAAGAGACTTGAACGTCTGTAGAACCTTGCAAGCCTATTTTGTAGCCTTTGGACTGGTTTGCACAGCATTATAACCACAGAGCAAATGATATTTATCTAATTGAGTGGTAAGCAAGGGTCCGATGAAATATCAGTATCGTAAGAATACGAGTTTCCTGCAACTCCCTACCCGTCCCCACCCTGCTATGAATATCAAGGTACCATGACTGGTGGGTAGGATCTCGTGATTTGGTGCCAAGACCCTTGGTCATTATTACATGGTAACCAAAGAGGGATAATTTATTGAAGATTTCAAGGCATTAGCCCATAGGATAGGCGTTAGAGTACGTCTGGGGAGTGACTTTTGAGAGATAATAGCTGGGGATGAGAGACCAAAGAGTGATATTATAATCATTAAAGATTTGATGAGTGGGTGATGTGATATGAGGATAATGATGGCCGAGTATCTCTTGTGGATGATTCCAAATGGGAAGAGATGGTAAATATCAGATGAAAATCGCAAAAAAAAAAAAAGATTAAAAAATAAAATGTCGGGGTCACTCAAGATGAAAGACAAAACTTTACATTTTGGGGTTTCAGTATGGCATCATGGTACCTCTGGAGGGATGGTGGTAGGGGAAGGGGGAGACTAAAGGAGGATTACAGTGGGATTGTTGTTAAAGCATTAACATGGCCGAGTATGTCCAGCATTTGTGGCCGAGTCCCGCTGGCTGGAAACCGCGAATTCTCTTCATAATCTAACTTAAGACTGACAAACCAGTAGGGGAGTTGTTTAGTGTTCTCTTGATTCGCCAGAATACTCTATTTAGAGTAATTAGGGATTTTTCTCATATAATACTCGTTTAGTTTAACAGGCGCTGTTAGAATGTTTTATGTAGTTGCACCTTTTAAGTAGGACTTAAACCTAATTGCTTAGACCGAACCAGTTCAAGGCTTCGATCACGTGAAATTTCTCCGCTGGATATTACTCGGAGTCTAACCTAATTCTTTGCAAGAAAGCGTTTGACTCGTTAGAGAAGTTTTGTTTCTTTGAGAGCTAAATTTCAAGTTTATTGGTATTGAAGGCTTGAAGCGTAATGCCTACATTATAATGGCAATTGCAATAGATTTACCATTTGCGATATTAGTAATAATCGTAGTCATAATGTCCACCAAGTTATGTACCATACATTTATGTATATTTAAACATATACCCATTTTTATTCGTTTCTTAATTCGGTGTGATATCTTTTTTATAGATGAGCAATCGTCTCATTTTCATTTTGTTTCTAGGCAAAACATCAGATTTGTGTCATATAAAGCTTGTTGGGTGTTCAAAAGAATAACTGAACAGCATTTCAGACGTCCTAAGTCTTATATTCGTAAGTGTCCCATTTTTTTTCTTAGGAAATTGTCAACTTATTCA